>NW_026128392.1:0-9751 GCF_022985175.1 Labeo rohita
TGTTTGGGAGTGGTGTGACCCTCTTTTCAAAAGTTATTGAACTGGATGCTGTGACACTGAAAAAGAAAAAAAAAACAATAAAACACAGTGACGAATGAAACTGAATATGAGAATAAAATAAAAATGATTTATAAAACATCTTGGAGAATGTTTCCACTAGTTTTTGAAAGTGTTCACCCAAAATAAACATCTTGTTTGCTGTCATGCTTTCTGAGTAGCCTACTTGTCAGTAATCTGACAGAATTAGTACTATGGACAGTAATATTTTTGCAGGACTGTAAACATCAACGAAGGCCCATAAATTGTGATATTGTGAGAGTTTAATATTAAATGAAGATTTCATACAACAGGGACACATAAAAGTTTAGCCATTCTTTTCATTGAACACTTGTAGAACACTGTTACACTGTTAAGTCTTTATCACACTTAAAACCATAGAAACAGAAGTGAAAAAATGCAAGACATGTGCTGCAGTATGTTCTGTAGCGCCCAAACAACATGTTCCAACTTGCTTTGGAGTGGTCGACCCATGCTTTCAAAACCTACTGAAATAGATCAAATATCATTGTTAAAACCAACACAGTTCTTGTTCATTTTAAAGCAAATAAATAAATAAAACGGTTGTAAAATGAACCCATTAATAATGTTCAGGAGATTCCATGTGATTTTCCACTTGTATGGATTACTACCAAATTACAATTCGTGTAAATTCATTCTTTTTTCATTTCCTAAACATCTTTTCAAACAGTTATTATTATCCTATTTTTACTGTTGCTAAAGAAAAATCTATAGCATTAGAAGACATAATTTGGGTGATAATTGGTTGTGTGACACACCTTCCACAGTAGTGATTTGATATGAAATACGGGAGAGCTGAACGGTTGCAACACTTTTTGCATTTCCCTCTTATTTTTTTTTTTCTCGGAGACTGTATTAGAAAGCCAAAATTTTATTACAATAAATCGACCTCTGTCAGCTACTGACCCACACTGCTGCAACTAGATGTCGCTATGACACTGTTGTGTTAGGACAAATTTAATTTCCTTTGGTTTCAGCCTCTTGATGGCCATTTTTCAAACAGAAGGCTGCATTCTCTCTTTGTTATTTTATTATGCTTTAAACAACAGATACAGAACAATACAACAGATATTATAAAGCCAGGGAATAAATAAATAAATGAATAAATAAATAAAGACAAACATAGACATGTATGATCTTTACATTACTCAGAGATTTTGAAGACAGAACACAAACGGACAGTTTTTATTGCTCTTCTATTAGTGCTCTGCTGAATAGTACAAAAATAGTTGTCCAATTCTTTATTAAACACTGTGAAACAGGGTTTTTTGTTAAAAAATGTACACTTATAACTGTGAAACTTAACTAGTAAAATAAAAAGATTAATGACAAAAGCTTCGTTATTCACATTATCACAATTAAATTATCCAAAAACTACGTTTTCAAAATGCAAAATAAAATTAAAAAATAAATTTTCTTTAGTAAACACAGAGACATCGTACCATAGCTTTTTAACATAACTACGGTGCCAGAAATTGTGTCACAAACAGTGTTGGGAAGGTTACTTTAGAAATGTAATAGGTTACAGATTACAAGTTACTTGATTTTAAATGTAATGTGTAGTGTAACTTTTCAATTACTTTATTAAAGTAATGTAACATTACTTTTAATTATTTTTTGATTACTTTTCTAAATTTCTAATATTTTCAACTGTTAATCATTTTGAAACATTTAAAGCAGGCAGAGTGAACCTTACAGTAGCACTCAACACTGATTACTGTCAGACTTTCAAATTCCTTTATCACTTGAATTAAGATTATAATAAGTAAGGGATAATATACATCTTTATTTTGCGATAACAACTGGCTGAATGTACATTATCTGACTTTTTACACAGCTGCTTGATAGATTATTTCCCTAACAGCACATATACGTCGGGCCGACGTTGACCCGATTTACAAAATTCCATCAGCACCATGTCGCTCAGGGAGCGTTTGCTAATCGTCAAGATGTCGCTGCGATGTCAGCATTTGATCGCAAATGCCTTCCGGCCGATGTTTGGCCAATGCATCCGTAAATCCCGGCTGCTCTGCGTGTGCACTCACTGGCGTTTTGCTCATCGTTATTCTAGGACCATCCGTGGCAGAAGCCGCTGGTTTATAATAAAACAACACACACCACTCTCAATAACAGCTGCAAATTTATTCATATTTTCAAACAAATAAACATATTAAACATACAAATACATTTACATTTATCAGATGCTTATCAAAAGTGACATACAAAAGCATTCCATTTAATTTATATTCTTTCAAAGATTAACCATGGTTTTACCACAGCATTTGCAGTAAAACAATAATAAAAACAAAATCAACCATAGTTTTACTACAATACCAATGGGTTAACTATGACTGTTGCAGTAAAACCATGGTAAGTACAAAAATAACCATTACTACAGTATTTGCAGTAAAACCATAGTTACTACAAATTTTACCATGATTTAAAAAAACTATGGTTACTATATTCATGGTTACCACAGTTTTACTCTAGTATTACTACAATATAACTATAGTAGAACCATGGCATCAAAACCTTGGTATGGAGTCAAAATAGGGCCATATATATCTGCAAAATAAAACAATGTTTTGCAAACAAAAAATATGTTTTGCAAATAAAAATAGAGTATTGAGAAAAAAAAATTGCTTTTTTGCAAGTAAAAAAAAGAATTGCAAAAGAAAAGTTAACCCCTGAGAGAAAAAATAAAGTTTAGCAAAGTAAAACTTCAGCAGCATTGACTTTGCTACACATATTTCCCTTTGCGCCGCTCCTTTAAATCTGCGTTTCAGTCATCCGGGCCTCTGCGACGCGAGCTTTCCTTTGCGCTTCATTTTTCTATGCGCCTCGCTTTGTGGCACTGATTTGACGTGGGGGAGGGGTCATAGATATATATACTGACTAGATGTCGCCTTGGGCCTCTAAGCATACGTCAACATCGCCGCCATCTTGGGTCGGGGATTTGAAGGAAGCGCCAAAGTTTTTCATGAACTGGATGTTTTCAAAGAATGGTTAACCTGTGTTATATACTGTAGCCTAATTATTTAATAAGCTGTTGTAAATACTGGAAGATGTTTTCACACTACGTACGCACGTTATGTTTGTTTTTGTGTTATATAACCATTTTACGCTGGGTCATTGTATTGCAGGCTTGCTGATGTACAAAATAAACCAGTACAATTCAAATGTTTTAATTAACATGTATTTTTAAGTATGGATATCACACCATTGTAGCAGGGTTCCCGTGGGTCCTTAAAAAGTCTTAAATTTAGTTTATCAAACTTATGGTCATAAAAAGTCTTAAATTGTACAAGAAAGTCTTAATTATGATTAAGAGGTCTTAAATTTTAGGCACGGGAAGACCAGAATTGCGATACAGCTTAGTGTCACGATTAAACTTCAAAAGGCTGTGATTTCGTTAAATAAACACGAGCGCTGTGCGTTCAAAGTCCGGTGCTGAGCTGCTTTGTGTACTGCGGTTACCGGGGAAACACATGTCTGCAGTTCCGAATGCGCCATCTGCTGGCAAAGATTGAATGTGCATTTTCAATAAGCCTGTTGTTTTGAGTAGGGTATTCTTACAATACAGGAGGCTGTAGTCTCAGAACCGCATTTTTAGGACCCTGTAATTTTTTTTAAATTATTTATTTTTAATTTATTTTATTGTATTTATTTATTTGTATTATGTATGCATTAACAGCTCATACTATTTATAGCAGTAGCTATTCAATTCTCTATATTATTATTTTTAAGGCATTACTGAATTTAGTTTTTTAATTGTATACACTTAATTATTGTCCTAACCAACTCCTAATCCTAAACTTACCCCTGAAATATTTAGCCTAATTTATTTTATTCAGTTCATTAGCTGCTGTGCTTCATGTCTGACATGTGACCCACTTAACAAAGTGAAGTAAACAGTAATGTAATGCCACGCCAGCAGAGGGAGCCATCTCCCGAGTACTGACTGCGCGCTCCCTCTGCTGCTTCTACTGTCACTTCCTGTTTGGCAGTATTTAAGGACTCACCATGTGCTCACTCACTGCGAAGTATTCCCAGTTAACCTGCCTTACCGAGCGTTTTTCTGATTACCTTGTTTGCTTACACGTGTATGATTCTGCCTTGTTTCCTGACTGCCGTTTTCTTGGATTTTCCCTATTGGATTGTTTGCCTGTGTGGACTGCTATTACGGTTTGACTATTCTGCCTGGTTTATCACTATGTTTACGGATTACCCTTGGACTGTCGAAAGATTGGACTGCTTTCTGGTTATTGACCCACTGCCTGGCTACACGTGTATGTTTTCTGTTGTTTGCAATAAACTTCCGCAAATGGATTCTAACGCCGCCTCAGCGTCATTAGTTAAAGAGCGTCGAGTTGTTAAAGAGTTATCAGGAGCAACTCGCTAAGCTACAGTCCGTCAACGAACACCTGACGCACTATGTACGATCTCTGCCTCCTCCCATGCCTTCAACGGTAAGCTTCGCTCTTCCTAACAAGTTTGACGGTACGGCTGAGCAATGCAAAGGTTTTGTTCGACAAGTGAAATTGTATTTCGAATATCAACAAGACCGTTTTGAATCTGAGGAGAAGAGATGTGCGTTCTTGATGACTCTGCTTTCAGGAAGAGCTTTAGATTGGGCTTCAGCTGTATGGGATTCCGATCCTCAACTCAAGAAATCTATCGAGTATTTCCTGCTACAAATTCAAGAAGTGTTCGAATATCCCGCAGGGGGCAGGGATATTTCGACACAACTCATTCATGCTAAACAGGGTAACCGTACAGCAGCGGAATATGCGATTGAGTTTCGTACTCTGGCGGCTCAGAGTGGATGGAATGATGTTTCTCTCAAAGCTATCTTCTACAACAGCTTGCACGTCGACCTGCAAACTGAACTGGCCTGCCGACGGGAGAATTCATCATTTTCCGAACTCATCAACCTCACTATCAAGATCGACAATCTCATGAGGCAGTCACCCAAGCAACGCTCAGGCAACAGCAACCGGCATATGTCATCACCCGGTAACCCTGCAACGGAACAACCACCATCCGAACCCATGCAACTCAACACCTCACGGTTGACTGAGGATGAACGGATTAGACGTCGTCTAAACCATCTGTGCTTTTACTGCGGTGGACCAGGCCACCGTAGTAGTGGATGTTCCCTCAAGGCCAAGAATTCATCAGGGGTAAATATCAAAGATCTCACGTTATTACAGTACAAATCTCTGACATTGCCAGTTACCATAAGAACTGATACTCTCAATCTTGATCTTACAGCGATGATTGACTCTGGGGCAGCACTGAATCTCATCAACAAGAACATCGTCCAGAAATATAACATCCCGACTCAACCATGCATACCACCCATCCAAATCAAAGCCATCAACGACACCCTCATCGACCACGGCATCCACCATCAAACCAGAACCGTAACACTACAGATTGGATTACTGCATCATGAGAGTATCACTTTGTACGTGGTCGATTCACCCAAGTACGAGGTCATCCTCGGATTCCCCTGGCTGTCCATCCATGATCCTGACATTTCCTGGTTCCAGGGGGAGCTAACTCACTGGTCACAATTCTGCAAGGAGAACTGTCTTCTCGCTCAACCTCAACCATGTTTCACCACTAGCATTGAGAGCCCTGACACCCAGGTAAAGATCACCATTCCCGATCATTACCAGGATTTATCTGAAGTCTTCAGCAAATCGAAAGCCACACAGCTACCTCCACACCGTCCCTGGGACTGTGCTATCGATCTACTGCCCAACGCCATGCCGCCCAAAAGTAAAGTTTATCCGCTGTCTCGGATGGAGGATCAAGCTATGGAGGACTACATTGAGGAGGCACTTGAATCGGGATTCATCCGGGTATGTACTTCCCCTGCTGCAGCGGGGTTTTTCTTCGTGAGCAAGAAGGATGGTAGGTTGAGACCATGCATTGACTATCGTGGACTTAACAATGTCACGGTGAAGTTCCGGTACCCTCTGCCTCTAGTTCCCCCAGCTCTAGAACAACTACGGGAGGCGACCATCTACTCGAAACTTGATTTACGAAGTGCCTATAACCTCATCAGGATCAAGGAGGGGGACGAATGGAAGACTGCATTCCTCACCACCAGGGGGCACTACGAGTACCAGGTGATGCCGTATGGGTTAGCCAACGCCCCAGCTGTCTTCCAGTCCTTCATAAATTAGATATTTAAGGACTTTATGAACAAATTTGTAATCGCCTACATTGATGACATCCTCATCTTTTCCAAGTCAGAAGCTGAACACATCACTCATGTACGTGCAGTACTATCTCGTCTGTTGGAACACCAGCTATACGTCAAAGCGGAAAAATGTGAGTTTCACGTCCACCAGACATCTTTCCTCGGATATCAAGTCAGCCACCAGGGGGTCAAAATGGATCCGAGTAAAATCCAGGCAGTCACGGAATGGCCTCAACCATCAACCGTCAAGGAACTACAAAGATTCCTGGGCTTTGCCAACTTCTATCGCCGATTCATCCGTAATTATAGTACCATTGCTGCTCCTCTAACTTCTCTGCTAAAGAACAAACCCAAAAAACTCTGTTGGACCGAAGGCGCAGAACGTGCATTCACCACCCTCAAGGCAAGCTTCACTACCGCCCCTATCTTAAAACATCCTGACCCGGAGCTGCCATTCGTCGTGGAGGTGGATGCATCGGACTGCGGTATCGGAGCCGTTCTGTCTCAACGTCACGGTCAGCCAGGCAAACTTCATCCCTGCGCCTTCTACTCCAGAAAACTCACCAGTGCTGAACGGAATTATGACGTGGGTAACAAAGAACTATTATCCATGAAAGCAGCCATTGAGGAGTGGCGGCATTGGCTTGAGGGCGCCAAACACCCATTTCAAGTTATCACCGATCACAAAAATCTCGAGTATATCAAGGGTGCTAAGAGGCTGAATCCACGCCAGGCACGTTGGGCCCTCTTCTTTACTCGTTTCAATTTCACAGTCACTTATCGACCAGGAAGCAAAAATAGTAAGGCAGACGCTCTTTCCCGGCAACACGATCCACACCTTGATCTCCTTCCGCCGGAACCCATTCTTCCACCCACAGTCATACTGGCCCCTATCTCGTGGGACATTATGGAGGAAATTCAGCGGAGGCACGAGCAGGACCCTCCACCACCACAATGTCCACCCAATAAGCTCTATGTACCACAAGACATGCGTCAGCAAGTTCTGCAATGGGTCCATACCTCGCTTAGTGCAGGACACCCAGGTATATCGCGAACTTTACATCTGGTGAAGAACTCATTCTGGTGGCCCTCAATGACTGCTGACACCTCTACCTTCGTCAAGTCTTGTCAAATCTGTGCACAGTCTAAGACCCCCAAGGAACTACCTTCAGGTTTGCTACAACCATTACCCATTCCTCAATGACCCTGGTCACATCTCTCCATAGATTTTGTCACAGATCTTCCGTCTTTCACAACCATACTGGTAATCATCGACCGCTTCTCCAAATCTTGCCGTCTCATCCCGCTAAAAGCTTTACCCACAGCCATGGAAACAGCCCTAGCTCTCTTCAACCATGTCTTCCGAGTATATGGCCTACCTGAGGATATCGTCAGTGACAGATGTACTCAGTTCACTTCACAGGTCTGGAAAGCCTTCTGCAAGCAACTCGACATCAATGTTAGTCTCACCTCAGGATACCATCCTCAAAGTAATGGACAGGTGGAGAGACTAAACCAGGAGATCGGTCGTTACCTCCGTTCATACTGCAGCAGAGAACAGCACAGATGGTCAGAGTTCCTTCCTTGGGCTGAATATGCCCAAAATTCACTCACTCATTCCTCTACAGGCCTCACCCCCTTTCAGTGTGTCCTGGGGTTTCAGCCCCCCATGTTCCCGTGGTCTGGTGAACCTTCTTCGGTACCGGCTGTCGATGATTGGATTAAGCGTAGTGAGAGGGTGTGGGACAGTGCTCATGTGCGCCTCCAGCAGGCCGTAAGAAATCAGGAGATTCAGGCCAACAGGCGCCGCCTTCCGCACCCTCCCTACCAACCTGGACAGCGGGTCTGGCTCTCAACATGGGACATCAAACTGCGGCTGCCCAGCAGGAAGCTCAGCCCAAGGTATGTTGGACCATTTAAAATTCTTAAAAGAATAAATGATGTTACATACCAGCTTGAGCTTCCTCCTAACTATCGCATCTCTCCCTCCTTTCATGTGTCGCTCCTCAAACCGGTCCACCCGGAGGCTGACCCCGGCCAGATGGCCCCAGAACCGCTGCCACCCTTGGATGTGGACGGCTCACCTGCTTACATGGTGAAGGAGTTGCTGGACTCTCGACGCAGAGGGGGTCAGCTCCAATATTTGGTGGACTGGGAGGGCTATGGACCTGAGGAGAGGTCATGGGTAGCCGCCAATGACATACTGGATCCGTCCCTCACGGAGGAATTCCACCGAGCCAGAACCGACCGTCCAGCACCACGACCACGGGGACGACCTCGCCGAGCTCATGTGCTCACTCACTGCGAAGTATTGCCAGTTAACCTGCCTTACCGAGCGTTTTTCTGATTACCTTGTTTGCTTACACGTGTATGATTCTGCCTTGTTTCCTGACTGCCGTTTTCTTGGATTTTCCCTATTGGATTGTTTGCCTGTGTGGACTGCTATTACGGTTTGACTATTCTGCCTGGTTTATCACTATGTTTACGGATTACCCTTGGACTGTCGAAAGATTGGACTGCTTTCTGGTTATTGACCCACTGCCTGGCTACACGTGTATGTTTTCTGTTGTTTGCAATAAACTTCCGCAAATGGATTCTAACGCCGCCTCAGCGTCATCGTTACAAGTAAAACAATTGCTGTACAAATTAGTGTTTGTTAGTACTTTAATAAATTTAAAATAATTTGAATACAAATACTAATTTACAACATCCAGCAGCACAATGAATATTTCACAATAATAATTATATATTTATATTTATATTTGGATATTTATTCTGCTTTGTTTGTTTAACTCATGCCTTTATTAATTTAAATTTTGCTCTATTATTTATCTATTTATTTATATTTTATATATACTTTATATTATTCATGTTTTTTTCATATCACTATCAGCATCCTTGTAATTGTTTTGTGCATTGTAGAACAAATTAATTAGTTATGTACGTGTGTCTAAGTATTGTATTGTATATGATATATCACATATTTATGATAGAACATAGATTAATTAATTATTTTACTTATATCATATAAGTAAAATAATTAATCTATGTTCTATCATAAATATATGTCTGACATTTATAATAAACCGAACGGCTTGAAAATCGGTTGAAAATTAAGCAAATTGAGGTGATTTTAATCGTTGATAGTTCTCTGCCAATGTTAACTAATGCAGAGTAGATGCGGCTTCCCCCGACCCAAGAGGGCGGCCGCGCTGATGCATCGTTCCTATGGACAGCAGCGTCAGAGGCGACATCTAGTCAGTATATATATATCTATGGGGGAGGGGTCAAGAGGTAGGCGCGTCCCTCTCGTTACGTCATCAGCGCGAGCCCCGGACCGAGTGGATCGATCGAAATGGCGGAGCAGAGACGTGCGGGTGATGGATCTCAGCTATGTATTATTGATTGCTTTCTTCAAGTTCACTAGATAGACAGATAACTGTATGTAACTGTGTGTAT
>NW_026128393.1:0-9745 GCF_022985175.1 Labeo rohita
ATATGAAGAAGTGTCTTTCTGCATTGTAAATAACATTTCTTTCATGCATGTGAAACATTTTTAATGTGGGTGAGACTTTTCATGAAACTTCATGAACTGTCCTTTTCTGACTGAGAAAAGACGTTTTAGAGCGTTTCCAAACATGCCTTGGTTTCATGAGCTGAAATGCCTAAAAAGACTATTGGCGATCCTAGAAAGCTCTAACTAAGCGTTTTAGGCACTGGGGCTCTAACTAAATTTCATATACATTAAACTTCTAACACATCTAGAACTGTCTTCCTGCATTGTAAATAACATTTCTTTCATGCATTTGAAACATTTTTAATGTGGGTCAGCTTTATTCATGAAACTTCATGAACTAGCGTTTTCTGACTGAGAAAAGACGTTTTAGAGCGTTTTCAAACATGCCTTGGTTTCCTGAGCTGAAATGCCTAAAAACACTATTGGCGATCCTAGAAAGCTCTAACTAAGCGTTTTAGGCACTGGGGCTCTAACTAAATTTCATATACATTAAACTTCTAACACATCTAGAACGTCTCAGGTTACGTATGTAACCCTGGTTCCCCGAGGAACGAGACGCCACGCCGAAACGCTAGGGGAACGCCTTCAGCGTGACCGTGCTCTGAATCACATGTGTAATCAGTCCAATGGAAGAGCGAGACGTCAACGGCGGGTGACGTCACCAACCAGGAAGCTATAAATACACGTGCGTTGGAAGCCGGCGTCAGCTTCAAGAGAAGCAGCGCCGCAGGGATGCAGGATGAGGGCCTCGAGACGCGGCGTCTCGTTCCCTCGGGAACCAGGGTTACATACGTAACCTGAGACGTTCCCCCTTCAGGAACTCGAGCCGCGTCGAAACGCTAGGGGAACGAGATGCCCACGCCGCCAGAAGCCAAGTCCCTGCCTAGGAAGAGCTAGGACAAAGGACGGAAGAGCCAGGAGAGACACTCGTAAGTCCAGGTCGTAAAACCTGACAAAAGTAAGAGGCGTGGACCATCCCGCAGCATTACAGATGTCCTGAATAGGGACACCTTCGAGGAAGGCCTTGGAGGCCGAAACACTCCGGGTTGAGTGAGCCTTGACCCCTAAAGGAGTAGGGAGACCAGAGGACTCATATGCAGTAGAGATAGCATCCACAATCCAACGACTTAAAGTTTGTTTGGTGGCCAGAAAGCCTCGCTTAGCCGGACCATAGCAAACAAAAAGCTGATCAGATTTTCTCCACATGGCAGCTCTGTGGACGTATGTGTCCAGCGCTCGAACTGGACACATACAGTTTAGCTTCTGCTGGTCGGGCTCCGGAAGGGAGGAGGACAAAAGGCCTGAAGTACGACTGGCCGTGGTGCTGAGGAGGGGACTTTAGGGATATAACCTGGACGAGGGTGCAAAAAGCTTTTGCCAAACCTGGCGCAAAGTCCAGAAAAGAAGGGGCCACTGATAGGGCCTGGAGATCCCCAACTCTCTTAAGAGAAGTAATAGCAATGAGCAAAACTGTCTTAATCGTAAGGTAACGATCGGAAATCTCTTCAATAGGCTCGAAAGGAGGCCTACAGAGAGCCTCTAGCACCAGCGACAAGTCCCATGAGGGAACACGAGAACGTACAGGAGGCCTCAGCCTCAGTGCACCGCGGAGGAAACGAGAGACAAGGGGTCTTTACCCACCGAGAGACCACCGAGAGGGCGTGGTAGGCCGCAATGGCCGCCACGTAGACCTTCAGGGTGGAGTGGGATAACCCTGCGGAAAGCCTATCCTGCAGGAACTCCAGCACTGTACCAACTGGGCAGTTAACTGGGTCCTGCTGGTGGCGTCCGCACCAAGAAGTGAAAAGCCTCCACTTCAAGGCATAAAGTTTCCTCGTAGAGGGAGCTCTAGATTGGAGGATGGTCTAAACAACCTCGGTTGAGAGACCGGAAGCTAAAAGGTGTGCCCCTCAGGGGCCACACCCAAAGTTTCCACAGCTCCAGGCGAGGGTGGAACACAGAGCCCCCGCCTGTGAGAGGAGATCCCTCCTGACAGGAATCTCCCATGGAGAGCCCGAGGAGAGAAATCAGGTCCGAGAACCATACTCGGCCCGGCCAGTACGGGGCTACTAGGAGGAGGGACACCCCGTCCCGGCGCACTCTCTCTAGAACTCCCGGGAGCAGACCATACAGACGAAGCCTCGGCCACCTGTACCATGGCATCCAGCCCCAGGGGGAGCTGGATGAACTAGAGAGTACCAGAGGGGACACCCCAAAAAAGGTCCCTTGGGCTGGACCAAACACTCTCCAAATCTGCTTCACCACCTCGGGGTGAAGCATCCATTCCCGGGCCTCGGCCCCTGTCTCGACAGGATGTCTGCTTCCACATTGAGATCGGCAAGTAAACTGCTCTCAGCGAGAGGAGTTTGCCCCGGGACCACACAAGATCTGGTGCGCCAGCTTGTACAAGGGGCGCGAACGCAGGGCTGTTGATGTAAGAGACCACCGCTGTGTTGTCGGTGCGGACCAACACATGGCGGTCTCTTAGGGAGAAACTTCAGTGCTTGGAACACAGCCAGCATCTCCAGGCAATTTATGTGCCAAGTGAGTTGGTGACCTCTCCACAGATGTGGCCACTCATGACCGCACCCCAACCGGTGAGGGAAGCATCTGTCGCTAGCGTTACGCGGCGACAAGGAGCTCCCAGCACCGGGCCCTGAGACAGGAACCAGGGATTCCTCCACATGTCCAAGGCACGTAGGCATGCCATGACCTTGATCATGCGAAGCGGGTTTCCCCTCGGGGAGAACCCCCTGGTTTTGAGCCACCACTGTAGGGTCTCATGTACAGCAGGCCAAAAGGTATCACGTTGGACGCAGCTGCCATGAGACCCAGCAGTTGTTGAAACTGCTTGACAGTGAGTGACCGGCCTACTTTGACTCTCCTGACTGCAGCGAGGATCGACTCTATCCGAGCAGGAGACAACCGTGCCTGCATCGTGGTCGAATCCCATACCACACCTAGATAAGTGGTTCTCTGTAATGGAGACAACACACTTTTCTTGGCGTTCAGTCTCAGCCCCAACTCTTTCATGTGAGCTAGCACAACATCTCGATGCTGAGCCGCTAACTGTTCTGACTGTGCTAGAATTAACCAGTCGTCGATATAGTTTAGTATGCGGATGCCCTGGAGTCGCAGTGGAGCCAGAGCTGCATCCACACACTTGGTAAAAGTGCGGGGGAGAGTGCTAGGCCGAACGGAAGAACCCGATATTGGTATGCTTCGCCCCTGAAAGCAAACCTGAGGAACTTCCTGTGTTGAGGAAGGATGGAGACATGGAAGTACGCGTCTTTCAGATCTATCGCCACAAACCAGTCCTCGGACCTGATTTGTGACACTACTTGCTTGAGAGTAAGCATCCTGAACTTCAGCTTCATGACTGAGCAGTTCAGAACACGAAGATCTAAAATGGGACGCAGGCCCCCATCCTTCTTCGGAACAATGAAATACCGGCTGTAGAACCCGGACTCCCTGTCGTGAGGGAGGGACCACCTCGATGGCCTCCTTCCTCAGAAGAGAAACTACTTCTTGTTCCATTACCAGACCCTGCTCGGGGCCCACCAAGGTGGGGGAGACCCTGACAAATGGCGGCGGAGGAGCGCCGAACTGTATTCGATACCCTCTTTCTACAGTACGCAGGACCCAAGCAGACACATTGGGCAGTAGTTTCCACGCTGCCAAATGATCTACTAAGGGAACCAGGGACTGGTCTCTGGTGTTTGTTGAGTCACTAGAACGGTGTCCTGTAACGGTTCCCCGGCAGGAAGCACCTGAACTAGCGGCCCCTGAAACCCCCTCGGGGGTGGCGAGCCCCCCGGCCCCGCTACGTTGCCGGGCGGGAGAAACCGAGGTGTATGCTCGCTGGAGGCCGCTTGCCCTGAAGCACCGGCAGGGTTAGCAGAACGGTCTCCTGAGGGCACAGGAGGGAGGCGGACACCGAAGAATGCGGTGCACCCCGCCTTTCCCCCCTTGGGGCTGCCCTCAGCGGTCCTGAATTGTCAGGACCGCTTAGTCGAGGACTTCTTAGACTGCAGCACGACCCTCAGGTCGGGCCTCGCCCTAGAAGTCCCCGACTTAGAGCGTAGGACCACTCGCTCTCGATGGGGCGGAGTGCGAGTGGCCACACTCTGTTTCTGTGCGTCGTGGTATGAGGAGCTGGTAGACGGCCGAGGCTGCTCCCGCCCAGCAGCCTGCTGGATGGCGGAGGGGGAGGAACCGCTGGAACGCCGCCGCTTGCTTACGAGCCTCCTGGTACCTGTCGACGACCGAGTTAACGGAGTCGCCGAACAGGCCAGAAGGCGAAAGCGGGCGTCCAGAAGGAAGACCCTGTCCTTTTCTTTCATATCGGACAGGGTCAACCAAAGGTGTCTCTCCGCGGCCACTAGGGCTGCCATAGACCGCCCAATAGCACGAGCGGTCTCCTTAGTGGCGCGGAGAGCAAGATCAGCGGTTCTCCTAACCTCCGCGATGTCAGCGTCTTTGATCTCTTCGCCTTCATCCAGCTCTTTCAGCAGGTCAGCCTGGTATGCCTGCAACACGGACATCGTGTGCAGACACGCACCAGCCTGACCTGCCGCCGTGTACCCCTTGCCAACCAACGCTGAGGTGACTCGCAGCGGTTTGGTCGGCAATGCCGGAGCCTTAAGAGACGATGCCGAACCGGGGGACAGATAGCTGGCGAGTGTCTGTTCCACCCGTGGCATCGCTCTGTAGCCACGCTCATCCAGCCCCGCAACACTGCCATAATTGTAGGAAGCGGGGATGAACAAGCGGGCTGAAAACGGAGAATTCCACGATCTCGACACCTCGGTGTGGAGATCGGGAAAAAAGGAAGGCTCCGGCGGGCTGAAGGTGGCCGAGACTGCAGAAATCTCTCATCTAATCTGCTTCTCTGAGGCTCGGCCTGTGACTCGGTGGGCCAATCTATTTTTAGCTTCTCGACCGCACGAGTCACAACCTCCAGCAGCTCCTCATACTGCACAGACTGGGGGGTTTCCTCGACGATCTCGACCTCAGCCCCCTCGGAGGATGAGAGTCGGACCGTCGAGCCCGATCCGCGAGGGGAAGAAACCGCAGTGCGGGCTTCCGATCCCGCGGACCGGGCTGCGGATCTGCTGGGTGAGGCAGAAGATAGGGGGACACCCGTCTCCATACCCTCCAGCAGATCCAACTGCGATCCCCACGAGTGTAGTGCCCGCTCCGCCTCGGCGGAAGCGGGACCAGACCCGCGAGGAACGCTTTTGAAGGCTCCCTCCTCGAAGAGAGCCTTCCGGGAGCGGAGCGTGCGCATCGGAAGAAGATCGCAGTGCGGGCAATCGGCTTTCTCGAAAGCCGATGCCGCATGCTCCGCTCCCAGACAAACCACGCATAGAGCGTGTGTATCCCCGCTCGTGATGTAGCGAGGCAGGGAGGAACACACGCTCTAAAACATGGTTTGTCTAAATGCTTAGTTTTTTGACTCTTTTTAGACATTGTGCTCTTTGAAATAAAAGTGGTGCAAACTGGCAACCAAAACGAGCACAAACACACAGACACAGAGGGCTGCTGAAAGACAGAAGCTGACGCCGGTTTCCAACGCACGTGTATTTATAGCTTCCTGGTTGGTGACGTCACCCGCCGTTGACGTCTCGCTCTTCCATTGGACTGATTACACATGTGATTCAGAGCACGGTCACGCTGAAGGCGTTCCCTAGCGTTTCGACGCGGCTCGAGTTCCTGAAGGGGAACTGTCTTGCTGCATTGTAAATAACATTTCTTTCATGCATTTGAAACATTTTTAATGTGGGTCAGCTTATTCATGAAACTTCATGAACTAGCGTTTTCTGACTGAGAAAAGACGTTTTAGAGCGTTTCCAAGCATGCCTTGGTTTCCTGAGCTGAAATGCCTAAAATCACTATTGGCGATCCTAGAAGGCCCTAACTAAGCGTTTTATGAACTGAGGCTCTAACTAAATATGATATTCATAAAACTCCTAACACATCAAGAAGTGTCTTTCTGCATTGTAAATAACATTTCTTTCATGCATGTGAAACATTTTTAATGTGGGTGAGCTTTTTCATGAAACTTCATGAACTTTCGTTTTCTGACTGAGAAAAGACGTTTTAGAGCGTTTCCAAACATGCCTTGGTTTCCTGAGCTGAGATGCCTAAAAACACTATTGGCGATCCTAGAAGGCCCTAACTAAGCGTTTTATGAACTGAGGCTCTAACTGAATATGATATTCATAAAACTCCTAACATATATCAAGAAGTGTCTTTCTGCATTGTAAATAACATTTCTTTCATGCATGTGAAACATTTTTAATGTGGGTGAGACTTTTTCATGAAACTTCATGAACTGTCCTTTTCTGACTGAGAAAAGACGTTTTAGAGCGTTTCCAAACATGCCTTGGTTTCATGAGCTGAAATGCCTAAAAACACTATTGGCGATCCTAGAAAGCTCTAACTAAGCGTTTTAGGCACTGGGGCTCTAACTAAATTTCATATACATTAAACTTCTAACACATCTAGAACTGTCTTTCTGCATTGTAAATAACATTCCTTTCATGCATTTGAAACATTTTTAATGTGGGTCAGCTTATTCATGAAACTTCATGAACTAGCGTTTTCTGACTGAGAAAAGACGTTTTAGAGCGTTTTCAAACATGCCTTGGTTTCCTGAGCTGAAATGCCTAAAATCACTATTGGCGATCCTAGAAGGCTCTAACTAAGCGTTTTATGAACTGAGGCTCTAACTAAATATGATATTCATAAAACTCCTAACATATCAAGAAGTGTCTTTCTGCATTGTAAATAACATTTCTTTCATGCATGTGAAACATTTTTAATGTGGGTGAGCCTTTTCATGAAACTTCATGAACTTTCCTTTTCTGACTGAGAAAAGACGTTTTAGAGCGTTTTCAAGCATGCCTTGGTTTCCTGAGCTGAAATGCCTAAAATCACTATTGGCGATCCTAGAAGGCTCTAACTAAGCGTTTTAGGAACTGGGGCTCTAACTAAATTTCATATACATTAAACTTCTAACATATCTAGAACTGTCTTTCTGCATTGTAAATAACATTCCTTTCATGCATGTGAAACATTTTTAATGTGGGTCAGCTTATTCATGAAACTTCATGAACTTTCCTTTTCTGACTGAGAAAAGACGTTTTAGAGCGTTTTCAAACATGCCTTGGTTTCCTGAGCTGAGATGCCTAAAAACACTATTGGCGATCCTAGAAGGCCCTAACTAAGCGTTTTTATGAACTGAGGCTCTAACTAAATATGATATTCATAAAACTCTAACATATCAAGAATTTTAGAGCGTTTCCAAACATGCCTTGGTTTCCTGAGCTGAAATGCCTAAAAACACTATTGGCGATCCTAGAAAGCTCTAACTAAGCGTTTTATGAACTGAGGCTCTAACTAAATTTCATATATGCAAAAACTTCTAACACATCTAGAACTGTCTTTCTGCATTGTAAATAACATTTCTTTCATGCTGAAACATTTTTAATGTGGGTGAGCCTTTTCATGAAACTTCATGAACTTTCCTTTTCTGACTGAAAAGACGTTTTCGTTTCAAGCATGCCTTGGTTTCCTGAGCTGAAATGCCTAAAATCACTATTGGCGATTCTGAAAGCTCTAACTAAGCGTTTTCTGCACTGGGGCTCTAACAATTTCATACGCAAAAAACTTAACACAATCAAAAGTGTCTTTCTGCATTGTAAATAACATTTCTTTCATGCATTTGAAACATTTAGAAAAGATTTTTTAGATGCTGGATTTTCAAACATGCCTTGGTTTCTGAGCTGAAATGCCTAAAACACTATTGGCGATCCTAGAAGGCCCTAACTAAGCGTTTTTATGAACTGAGGCTCTAACTGAATATGATATTTATAAAACTCCTAACATATCAAGTGTCATTCTGAATTGTAAATAACATTTCTTTCATGCATGTGAAACATTTTTTAATGTGGTGAGCCTTTTCATGAAATTTCATGAACTGTCCTTTTCTGACTGAGAAAAGACGTTTTAGAGCGTTTCCAAACATGCCTTGGTTTCATGAGCTGAAATGCCTAAAATACTATTGGCAGATCTTAGAAAGCTCTAACTAAGCGTTTTAGGCACTGGCTCAAAAAAATTTCGGTAACACTTTTTTTTAAAGGGCCCAAAAAATAATGATAGTTAAGCATTAATTAACGGTTAATTTGTTCACATTTAAACATTAGTTCAGCACAAACACACTAGTAATTAATGATTAATTTCATTTTAAGGTTCCAAATGATGTATTAGTTAAGTATTAATAAACTAGTAATTCAGAAATTGTTTACAATTATCCAAAAAATGAACACATAAAAATAATGATTAACTGAACATATAGTAAGGGCATAATAGCCATTATTTACAAAGATTAAACATTTAAAGACACATAAAAAGAAAAATAAATAACAAAAAAAAAGCTAGTAATTAATAAATAACTGAATGTCAGTAAATACATGTTAGCCATTATTTACAACAATAAGCCATTATTATTATTATTTTATTATTATTATTATTATTATTATTATGGAGTGATCTAAATATATTTCGGGTTTACCATCTATTGTTTAACCAAATAATAAGCTAGTAATTTGTTTATTTACGCTGGTTTGAATTATAAAAGGGTAAAATATTTAAAAAAGACTATTTTATGTATCAGGTTCTACAGTTCTGTTAAAATTATATCCACATTAATTATGGCACTTATTAAGTGATTTTCGCTTATTTACCAGAATAAGCCAATAAAAGGCTAAACTGCCATTAATACAGACTAATAAAGCCCAAATTTTACCCCTATTCTAAAAAAGTTTTATCCACATTAATTATGGCACTTATTAAGTGATATTCAAGTTTATTTACCAGAATAAGACAATAATTAAGGCTAAACTGCCATTAATACAGTCTAATAAAGAATTTTTACCCCTATTCTAAAGTGAAAGTTATATCCACATTAATTATGGCACTTATTAAGTGATTTTCAAGTTTTTTTACCAGAATAATCCATTAATTCAGCCTGGTCTCACTGTTTTTAGTAGGGTTTTTTACGTAACGTTAACGTTTTGGACATAAGTACATTTTTTAACTTTGATTGATGCTAAAACATACAATTTTGACGTATTTCAACGTTTAAAACTCAGATAGCTACGTATTTTTTTTTTAAAAAACGAAATATTTACTATCTTTTATTTCAAACATAAAACGAACTGACCAAAAAATGCAGGGGAAAATTGCCCTTTATTAGGGAATTTTTAATAAAAATATTTTTATATGCTAATCCCACACACCCCCAAACCTAATGTTAACCATAATTCCCCATGGAAGCCCCTTTCCCACTAAATAAAAAAAAAAAAAAATATTGCGACTTTTTTTCTCACAATTTGACTTTTTTTTTCAGAATTCCCCAAACCCCAAAAACATTTTTTTCAGAATTTAGATATAAACCGCAATTTGAGTTATAAAGTCAGAATTGTTTATATAAAGTCCAATTGAGATATAAAGTCAGAATTTTGATATAAAGTCCAATTGCGAGTTATAAAGTCAAATTGCGTGATATAAAATGAATTCGAGTTATAAAGTCAAATTTGGAGTTATAAAGCAGAATTGTTTATATAAAGTCCAATTGCGAGATATAAAATCAAATTTGATATAAAGTCGCAATTGGAGATAAAGTCAGAATTGCGTGATATAAATGCATATTATGTCA
>NW_026128394.1:0-9725 GCF_022985175.1 Labeo rohita
AACACAAAACTCATCACATTGTCATTGTTTTCAATGACATTCAACCTAATAGGCATTTGATCAGTCTGGTCTGTAAATATGCTCTTTTTGTGTAGGTCCTGGGATTGCATTTGTGGTCTACCCAGAGGCTTTGACTAGGTTGCCCTTGTCACCATTCTGGGCTATCATCTTCTTCCTCATGCTGCTTACACTTGGTCTGGATACCATGGTAATGAAAATCATAATTTCTATGATTTACAGTTTTTGTAATGTGTAATGTGAGCACAGAATGAAATACAATAAATTACTTTTTGTTCACACTTTTGTTCCTCTCCAGTTTGCCACAATAGAAACTATAGTGACATCTGTTTCCGATGAGTTCCCCAAGTACCTGCGCAAACACAAGCCTCTGTTCACTTTGGTTTGCTGTCTGTCCTTTTTGTGCTGGGCTTCCCCATGATCACTGAGGTAGGAAATTTACTCTTATTCCCAACTGCAAAAAGTTTACCTTTATAGCACACTTTAATTAAAGCAGCTCTCTGGTAAATAATAAAAAACAAGTAAATAGAAAAGTAAATAGACTGGAATGGAAATCCTAAAGCAGATAATTGGAAAGGTCTGGAATAAATGTTAGTTTGTTTGCTTTTTAAATTAAAGTGATCCACTGGGTGATTTTTAGATTAGATCTCATTTATTTTTATTTTAAATGTGCATGTGCGTGTGTTTTCATGCACAGAGTGGAATGTACATGCTTCAGCTGGTGGACACCTATGCAGCCTCTTACTCTCTGGTCATCATAGCCATATTCGAACTGGTTGGAGTCTCATACGTTTATGGTGAGTTTACAAAATTATGATCAGTTGTTTTAAACTTATGGCTCCAGTAATTTATTTTAGTGCACAGCAGGAATCAGATTTTTAGGTAATGAAAAATAAAATTACAAATTAAACACACAAACAAGCAGGCAGCAATGAATTGGTTCAAGCTCAAAAGTTCAAAAGGCAGGCTAAGCCTTATAGGCCTTTTTTAAAGTTATTGGTATAGATTTTAATTAGTTTAGCAACATTAATTTATACAGTATATGGTTGGTAAATAGTAATAAATATTTTATTGATTAATTTAAGTGAACAACTAAATATAGCTGCAGTGATGCTTTATTTTAGTTAGCATCACCTTGGCTCCTTCAACAAAAATCCAAAAGGATTTTTCCAGTGGCTATTGGATTATTGCAGAAATAAAGTTTTGTGACCGAAAAGCTTATGATTCTTCTATGTTAAGTAAAAAAACAAAACAAAATACACTACAGTCCCTTGATGGAACTAGAAGTGCTAATATGCTCACTGACTTCTTTCTTTCTTTCTTTCTCCCTGTATTTGTGGTGCAGGTCTACAGCGGTTCTGTGAGGACATTGAGATGATGATTGGGTTCCAGCCAAACAAGTTTTGGAGAATCTGCTGGGCCTTTGTCACACCAACCATTCTCACAGTATGTCCACCTTATACCTTATAGACCATTCCTGACTCCTTTGACACACATCCAGTGCCACTGCATGCACACATTCATCAGTACTATTACTGTTGGTTAGTACTGCCACTAACTCTCTGTCTCTCTCTCTCTCTAGTTTATTTTGGCACTCAGTTTGTACCAGTGGAAGGTGATGACATATGAGGATTACACTTATCCAACCTGGTCTATGGTTCTCGGCTGGCTTATGGTCATCTGTTCTGTCATATGGATTCCCATTATGTTTGTTATTAAGATGCACCTTGCACCTGGATCGTTTATTGAGGTAAGGGAGAGATGTTTGGGTTATTTTCTATTTGAGTGTTATTTAAAACTGCTCAGTATTGCTGTTTAATAAATAGATGGGTAGTTTATTAGAAGTGTAGGAAAAATTGTTTATTTCAGGTCATTTGCTCTTTGTTTCCAAGTTTTTCACCATTTTAATTACGTTATGCCATCATTAGTTCATTGTGGTAATTCCTTTGGCATGAACCAGTGTTATTTTAGTATATGGTATGGCAGTATGTCTTAAAATGTATTTATGTTTCTAACATTTAAACTTAGACTACATTATTATATTACCTTTTGACTTTATGAATACATAATGAAAACGCAAGAAATTAGGTAATATTTTATTTAATGTGACAGAAAAAAAACGTCCCGGTTACGTATGTAACCTTGGTTCCCGAGGGAACGAGACGCTGCGTCCAGAGAACGCTTTGGGAACGCCCTTGGCGGACGACGCTCTGAAAGAATGTGTAACCGAACCAATGAGAAAGCGGGACGTCACAGGCGGGTGACGTCATCAACCAGGAAGCATAAAAGCACGTGCGAAGCCGGCCGGCGTCAGCTTCGTGAATGAAGCGAGCGCTCAGCAGGGATGCCGGAAGGATGGACCGAGACGCAGCGTCTCGTTCCCTCGGGGAACCAAGGTTACATACGTAACCGGGACGTTCCCCTTCAGGAACTCGAGCTGCGTCCAGAGAACGCTTTGGGAACGAGATGCCCACGCCACCAGACTTCCAAAACCCTGCCAGTGAAAGAGCTAGGGCAGGAGGACAGAAGAGCCAGGAGTGGCTCGGACATCAAGGCTGTAGAACCTTACAAAGGTGAGGGGCGTGGACCATCCCGCAGCATTACAGATGTCCTGTATTGGGACACCTGCAGAGAAGGCCTTAGAGGCGCCCAAAGCGCGCGTAGAATGAGCCTTGACCCCCAAAGGTGAGGGGAGGTCAGAGGACTCGTAAGCCGTAGATATAGCATCTACAATCCATCTACTTAAAGTCTCTTTAGAGGCAGGCGACCCCTTCTTAGGGGGGCCATAGCAGACGAACAACTGTTCTGATTTTCGCCACAGGGCAGCTCTGTGGACATATGCATCTAGGGCACGTACCGGGCACATACAATTAAGCTTCTGCTGGTCAGGCTCCCGAAAGGGAGGAGGACAAAAGGCCTGGAGCACAACCGGCTGTGGTGGGTGGGTGGGGACCTTAGGAACATACCCTGGTCTAGGGTAAAGAAAGGCTTTAATATTGCCTGGAGAAAACTCTAAATGAGAAGGGGCCACAGAAAGGGCCTGCAGGTCCCCAACCCGCTTGAGGGAAGTAAGGGCTAGTAGAAGCACCGTCTTAATGGTAAGAAACCGAATCGGGATTTCTTCCAAAGGCTCAAACGGAGGTTTGCAAAGAGCCTCAAGCACCACAGTCAGATCCCAGGAAGGGACGCGGGGTCGTGTCGGAGGCCTCAGCCTCAGTACACCACGGAGGAAACGTATAACCAGGGGGTTCTTACCCACAGAAACACCATCGAGAAGGGCGTGGTAGGCCGAGATTGCCGCCACGTAAACCTTCAGGGTGGAGTGGGCTAACCCTGTGGAGAAACGAGCCTGCAAAAACTCCAGTACTGTACCAACCGGGCAGTTAGCTGGGTCTTGCTGGCGCTCTTCACACCATGAAGTGAAAAGCTTCCACTTAAGGGCATATAGTTTCCTCGTAGAGGGAGCTCTGGACTGGAGGATGGTCTCCACAACCTCAGTTGAGAGACCGGAATCTATGAGTTGTGCCCCCTCAGGGGCCACACCCACAGCTTCCACAACTCCGGACGGGGGTGCAGGATGGCGCCCCCGCCTGAGAGAGGAGATCCCTCCTGACGGGAATCTCCCATGGAGAGCCGTCGAGGAGAGATATCAGGTCCGAGAACCATACTCGGCCCGGCCAGTACGGGGCTACTAACAGTAGGCTGACCCCGTCCCGGCGTACTCTCTCCAGAACTCCTGGGAGCAGAGTAATCGGGGAAAGGCGTACAGACGAAGCCTCGGCCACGTCTGTACCATAGCATCCAGCCCCAGGGGAGCTGGATGAACTAGAGAGAACCAGAGGGGACATTGTGCATTCTCCCTCGTGGCAAAGAGATCTAATTGGGCTCGCCCAAAGATCTCCCATATCTGATTCACTACTTCTGGGTGAAGCATCCATTCCCCGGGCCTCGGCCCCTGTCTCGACAGGATGTCTGCTCCCACATTCAAATGCCCAGGAATATGCACTGCTCGAAGGGAGAGGAGTTTGTCCTGGGACCACACAAGGATCTGGTGCGCCAGCTTGTATAAGGGGCGCGACCGCAGACCTCCTTGGTGGTTGATGTAATAAACCACCGCTGTGCTGTCGGTGCGAACCAGCACATGGCGATTTCTGAGGTCTGGAAGAAAATATTTCAGCGCTCGAAATACGGCCAGCATCTCTAGGCAATTGATGTGCCAACCGAGATGACGACCCGTCCACAGACCTTGGGCGGGGCGACCACTCATGACCGCCCCCCACCCAGTGAGGGATGCATCTGTCGCTAGCGTTACACGGCGGCAAGGAACTCCCAAAGTCGGGCCCTGATTTAGGAACCACGGCTTCTTCCACATGTCTAAGGCACGTAGCCCTCTGCGCGTGACCTTGATCATACGGAGCGGGTTTCCCCTCGGGGAGAACCCTTTTGACTTGAGCCACCACTGTAGGGGTCTCATGTACAGCAGGCCAAAAGGTATCACGTTGGACGCTGCTGCCATCAGACCCAACAGTTGTTGAAACTGTTTGACAGTGAGTGACAGGCCCTGCTTGACTCTCTTGACTGCGGTGAGGATCGACACAATACGAGCAGGGGACAAACGTGCCTGCATCGTGGTCGAGTCCCACACCACGCCCAGATAAGTGGTCCTCTGTAATGGAGAAAGTACACTTTTCTTGACGTTTAGTCTTAACCCCAACGTTTTCATGTGGGCGAGAACGACATCTCGATGTCGAGCCGCTAAACTCTCGGACGCTGCTAGGATCAGCCAGTCGTCGATGTAGTTTAAAATGCGAATGCCCTGAAGCCGAAGAGGGACCAGGGCGGCATCTACACATTTCGTAAACGTGCGGGGTGAGAGTGCTAAGCCGAAGGGAAGAACCCGATACTGGTAAGCTTCGCCCCTGAAAGCAAACCTCAGGAACTTCCTGTGTTGGGGAAGGATGGAAACGTGAAAGTACGCGTCTTTCAGGTCTATCGTCACAAACCAGTCCTCGGACCTGATTTGTGACACTACTTGCTTGACTGTAAGCATCTTGAATTTCAGTTTCATGACTGAATGATTGAGGCGACGGAGATCGATGATCGGCCGCAGCCCTCCATCCTTCTTTGGAACAATGAAGTACCGACTGTAGAACCCGGACTCTCTTACGTGAGGAGGGACCACCTCGATGGCCTCCTTCCTCAGAAGGGTCTCTACTTCTTGCTCCATGACCAGAGCCTGCCTGGGGCCCACCAGAGTGGGAAAAACCCCGTCGAAAGGCGGCGGCGGGGCGCCGAACTGAATAGCATAACCTTTCTCTACAGTGCGCAGGACCCATGCAGACACATTTGGCAGTAGCTTCCACGCTGCTAAATAGTCTACTAAGGGAACCAGCCGCTCGAGGCTGGCCTCTGGATTTAGCTGAACTACTAGCTCGGAGACCTGTAACGGCGGACCGGCAGGAGACTGCCGAGCTAACTGTTCTAGAGACCCCCCGAGGGGGTGACGAGCACCCTGGTTCCGCTACGTTCCCGGGCGGAAATATCCGGGGCAGAAGCTCGTCGGAGGCCGTTGTGTCCTGTAGCCTTGGCAGGAACAGCAAATCGACCTCCCGAGGGCACCGAGGAGAAACGGCCACCGTGTAATGCGGTGTAACTCGTTCCTCCCCGGTAGGGGCTGCCCTCGGCGGCCCTGGTCTGGCGTCAGGACCGCTTAGGGGCCTGGGCCCTCCTAGACTGAAGCACGACCCTCAGGTCGGGCCTCGCCTTGGAGGACCCCGGCCTAGAGTGCCGCGGGTCTCGGTCCCTGGACGGGGGGAGCGCGAGTCGCGACACTCAACTTCTGGACTTGGCGGTACGAGGAGCTGGTACTCGGAGACGGCTGCTCACGCCCAGCAGCCGTCGGGGCTAGAGAGCGGCGAGGGAGGAACCTCTGGAACGCCGCCGCCTGCTTGCGAGCCTCCTGGTACCTGCTGACGACAGAATCTACTGCGTCGCCAAACAGGCCAGAAGGCTGAAGCGGGGCGTCCAGAAGGAAGACCCTGTCCTTCTCCTTCATATCGGACAGGGTCAACCACAGATGCCTCTCCGCGGCCACCATGGCTGCCATAGACCGCCCTACTGCCCGGGCGGTCTCCTTGGTGGCACGGAGAGCTAAATCTGCGGTCCTTTGAAGTTCCTCCAGATCAACTTTCTCACCCTCAGCCAGCCCTTTCAGCAGGTCAGCCTGATATGCTTGGAGCACTGACATTGTATGAAGACATGCTCCAGCTTGACCTGCTGCCGAGTACCCCTTACCCACAAGCGCTGAAGTTGTTCGTAGCGGCTTAGAGGGTAAGGTGGGAGCCTTCAATGACGATGCCCCGCTAGGAGACAGATAACTCGCAAGTGTCTGCTCTACACGGGGCATCGCCTTATAGGCTCGCTCATCGAGCCCCACCACATTTCCATAGTAATCTGAGGCGGGGACGAATAAGCGAGCCGAAAATGGTCTTTCCCACGATCTCGAGATCTCTGAGTGGAGATCGGGGAAGAACGGAAGGCTCCTCATTGGAGGTGGAGGCTTACTCCGCAGAAAACGCTCATCTAACTTGCTTCTCTGCGGAGTAGCTTTTACCTCGGCGGGCCAGTCGATTTTTAGCTTGTCGACCGCACGAGTAACCACCTCCAAAAGCTCCTCGTACTGCAGCGATTGAGGGAGTGGCTCCTCAATCGCACTCTCCAAGTCAACATCCTCAGATGAAGACAGAAGGAGAGAAGAGCCCGCTCCTTGGGAGGAAGTAGCCGCAGTGCGGGCTTCCGAACCCTCAGAACAGGCATCGGACCTGCCGGGTAAGGAAGGAGATAGGGGGTCACCCGTCTCCATTCCCTCCAGCAGGTCCAACTGCGAACCCCAGGAATGCAGTACCCGCTCCGCCTCAACGGAAGCGGGACCAACACCCTGGGGAACGCTGGTGAAGGCTCCCTCCTCAAAGAGAGCCTTCCGGGAGCGGAGCACCCGCAAAGGAAGTGCTTCACAATGCGGGCAGTCAGTCCTCTCGAGGGCTGACAAAGCATGCTCCGCTCCCAAGCAGACCACGCACATGCTGTGTGTATCCCCGCTCGTAATATATCTCTTACAAGGGGGAACACACAGCGTGAAACGTGGCCCGCTCTTATCACCACTCTTAGAACTTTTCTTTCCGGTTTTTTTAGACATATCCTCGAAATAAAAGGCGTGCTAACTTGCACAAAAACAGAGGATATCAGACACAAACACAGAGCGCTCCGCTGAAAGACAGAAGCTGACGCCGGCCGGCTTCGCACGTGCTTTTATGCTTCCTGGTTGATGACGTCACCCGCCTGTGACGTCCCGCTTTCTCATTGGTTCGGTTACACATTCTTTCAGAGCGTCGTCCGCCAAGGGCGTTCCCAAAGCGTTCTCTGGACGCAGCTCGAGTTCCTGAAGGGGAAATCATGAGATAAATAAGAAAATTTCTGATAAGTGAAAAGAGACTTGGGCTTAACATGGGCCTTTTTCATATATCTTTAGGAAATAGGAAGAAGGAAGTCAAGTGATGTCACCAGTGTGATTTTTATTTCAAAATAAACAATTTTTGTTAAACGGTAACACCAGTGACACAACTCCAGGGGACCGCTACTTTTATGATATATTTTATAATATTTATTGGCCATGTAGTTAATTTACATCATATATTTGATAGTTATGAATGCACTGTTGTATTTTTAACAGTGGAAAAACAACATGTTTTATGCACATGAACAATGTTAACAACAAATTAATGAATCAAAGTGATACTTTTTCAGTAATTCTATGAAATTCTATTTTTGAAAAAGATCAACCGAACAATCTTTAATCAATTTATAGGATGCAAACCAAGAACCCAGCATGCAATTTTGATGTCTCTTCTCATTCTCTGCAGCGTCTGAAGTTGGTGTGCTCTCCTCAGCCCGACTGGGGTCCATTCCTGATGAAACACCGTGGGGAACGCTACAAGAACATGATCGACCCACTGGGCACCAACTCCCTCGGCCTCAAACTTCCCCCCAAAGATTTCCAGCTATCAGCCCAATATCAATAATCCTCCTCAATCCCCTGTGAGTGCGAAATTCCCCGAGGCCTCTGAGGGTGAGACCAGCACTCATGTCAAACTCTTTCTTCCCCCTTTTTCCATAGTGTTCTCTTTCAGCCATATTCCCCCTCTTCTGGCATCTTTAGAGGGGACTTTCAGGTGGAAAGCACAGACAACTCCCTATGATTTCATTGTTTTCTGAATAATTATTCGTAGTCAGTCTAAGAGTGGAGGTCTTTCACGCACATTCTGATACACCGATCCCAGCTGAACCTTTTTCTCAGAGGCAATATAATGATGCAGTTGCAACTGTTGAGGCAATATTTGACTGATCGTGCATCATGCAGTGGTTGTTTTTTAATTATTTTTTCATTCCGAAGTGACTGCTGATGTTAATAAGAAAAACAAAATGAGGAGAATAGCATTTATATTTCTTGTCTATTTGCTTGTCATCTCTTAAATGTAGCAAACACAAATGAGATAAACTGCTGAGTAGTGCACAGTGAACTCAAACTCTTTTCTGATATCGTACTATCGCTCTCCACTTGTGTCCACTTATAGCCGTACCTTGTGCCTCAGACTTCCTCTATTTATAAAATACCGCATAGTATAGTGCTAATTAAACCAATCGTACTACAATATGGAGGGAAGTGAGCACATTTCAGTCTCTGTGAATTATAAGCTATGCTACTCTTCTACTAACCTGTCGGAAATATCTCTACAATGTTATAGAAGCCAAACTCATAGTGTAGGTTCCAGTAGTATAGATCCATCCCTGTCTTCAAAGAAAAGTTAGCCATGCAAAACTGTAATAATACCTTTCAGTGTTGTTTAGAGTAGTACTCAACGGCCAACTAACAGTTATGTATGTATACTAATATTTAGAGTATGCTTTCGAGTTTGTGTCGTGATTTGTTCATAGACTTTGTGAATCCTCCTATTCTTATGCAGTACGCAGTAAAAGTAGAGGAGTGTGGTGTGTGTGGCAAACCAGTCGTCTCATAAAAAGTGTATATTTTAGAAACTTCAACTAGCTAACACACTATTTTTAACAATTGCTTGCAGAGGATTAGTAGATTAGGAAACAAACAAACGTTTTTCATCCTTCAATCCTGTGCTTGGGGACCACACTCCTTTTCTTTAATGTTTTCCATCGGTTTGTCTGTTTGTCTTCATGAAACAGGGTCTCAGGTATTTTTCCATTCCATCAACCTTATTAGATGTTGGATTAAAGTTTAACATATTTGTGGAAACTTGATGTGATTCACATATAACTAGGGCTGCACGATGAATCGTATTTTAATCGTGGTCACGATTTCAGCTTCTCTCAATATATTCCATATATATCATATATGCCTGCTGGTTATTATCCTGAAAACATTCAATTTAATTTAGCATTAACTTGTATTGGTAACAAGCTATCCTTCATGGTTGCTGTTGCCAGATTTCTAGAGTTTAATTCCCCAATCAGAGCTGTCTTGGTTTTAGGGCTGCCACTAACGACTATTTTATATCGATTAATCGATTAATTGAAACAATTAATTTCCAACAACAAAAACATTTTTAGGAGAAAAATTTAAATACACATTATTTTTTGGGGGGAAAAAAGAAATAAAAAAAAAGAATACATTCTTTTTT
>NW_026128395.1:0-9698 GCF_022985175.1 Labeo rohita
TTTATGTACCTGGGCATCTCAACAGGAGACGGGCAATGTCCCTGTCCCGAAATGAGGCTGAGGCCCCCTGCCAGATGCTTCACCCCGAGGTGCAGAAGCAGATCTTGGAGAGTGTTTGGTCCAGCCCAGGTGGATCTTTTTTGCCACGCAGGGAGAACACGCAATGTCCTCTAGTTCATCCAGCTCCCCTGGGGCTGGATGCCATGGTACCAGACGTGGCAAGGCTTCGACGTTTCTGCTCCCGGGAGTTCTAGAGAGTGCGCCGGGACGGTATCCCTTCTTCTGGTGGCCGTTCTTTGTCTGCTGAAGTATGGTTCTCGGACCTGATGATCCTCGCGGCTCTCCCTGGGAGATCCCCGTCAGAGAGATCTCCACCCTCTCCCACGAGGCAAGAGGTTCCAGCACCTGACCTCGCCCCGGCCGGAGCTAATGAAGCTGTGGGTGTTGTGGCCTCTGAGGCGCACATAGCGCCTCCGGTCTCTCAACGAGGTTGTTGAGGCCATCCTCCAATCTAGAGCTCCCTCTCTGGGGAAACTGTAAGCCTTAGTGGAAGCTTTTCACTTCTTAGTGCGGACTCTGGCAGACCCCGGTTAACTACCCAAGTTGGTTCAGTGCTGGGTTCCTGCAGGATCAGTTATCCGCAGGGTTATCCCACTCCACCATTCTGCGGCCTACCCGCCCCCTCTTGGTGATCTTTCTGTGGGTAGGAACCCCTTTTACCACAATTCCTCCGCGATTGCACTGAGGCCTCCGGTGTGACCTTGTGATACACCCTGCGGGGCCTGTCCATAGTGTTAGAGCTCTCTGCAGGCCTCCCTTGAGCCTATTGGGGAAATTTCACAACAAATTTCTGTCTTTAAAAACTGTCCTTCTTCTTGCTCTTTCCTCTCTAAAGAGAGTTGGGGATCTTCAGGCCCTCTCTGTGGCCCCTTCTTTCCTGGATTTTACTCCAGGCCTTTCTAAAACCTTCCTCTACCCTCGCTTGGGTTATGTTCCTAAAGTCCCTCCTCGACACAACGGCCCGTTGTACTTCAGGCCTTCTGTCCTCCCCCTTTCCGGGATCCTGACTTTTTGTCTGTTATGGCCCCCTAACAGACTTTTTGTCTGTTATGGCCCCTATGAATTTTCATAGTCGAAACAGAATTTTTCGAATCTTTCTATAGTCGACCGATAGTCGAATCATCTAGGCCTATGTGTGTGTGTGAATGGGTTGGGAGGGGCACGACACTATAGTCAGCAGGAGGGTAAAACTATTTTTATTTTATTTTACACACTGCACACAGCAACAACTTTTAATAAAGCGACCAAAACTGCCTGCCAACTGACAGACAGAACTTATTTAGGTTTAAATAAAAAAAAGGGTAATGTGGTGGGTAAACATTTGTAAACGTTTTCTCATAATATTCTAAAGCCGCGATCGAAATACAGAACATCAGACAAATAATAAAAGAACATTTTAACCTAAAAAAGAAAACCTCTCTAGGATTTGCATTTCACATTTTGCGAAATTAAATTAAATCGGCAAAATTGCCTGTGCCAGCATGCTTTCAGTGCAGCGCAACATTGACACAAAAAAAAGCATTAATTTAAAGAATTAAATTAGAACAGATTATACATTTCTAATAATAAAAAAAAAAAAAAAAAAAATGAAATAAAAAGTCAGAATCAAGTCACAGGGAGCATAACAAATGTGTGTGCAAAATGCCAAAAGTGCAGGGGAACATATATATATATATATATATATATATATATAAAAAAAAAAACACAAACCACAGTTAAATTAGGTAACCCTGAGTGATCAATAAATAAAATAAAAACGAAAATAAATTATTAGAACAACGAAAGTTTAGCCAGAATTGTGAACGCTTTCTTTTTAACTGCCGAAACAACAATAAACACAAACATCCACAACATTCACTGGCCTCATGTCGAGCGCAATAAACTCTGCAATTTTGTCTGTGATTTCTCTTTTCCTTTTCTCGGACAATGGCGGCCTCAAATCCTAGCTTTCTTTGAGTTAGTTTTGGCGCAGCTCCGGTACTGCTACTAGATGAACTGCCGTCGTCAGTCTGATACTGTGGGTGGATCTAAAAAAATGACGAACATATTTTAAGTCCCAACGTATGATATTACTATTAAAATGCAAAATTAAAGCGCCATTATATATGAAAGAGTGAACCGTCTTTATTAGTAAGAAACTTACCCGTTTTAAGTGGAAAGCCATGTTTGTTTGTTGATGAGTGAATACGACATGAGCTGTTGGCACAACTTGCATTTTATTTTTTTTTGGATCACTTTAGATTTTCTTAATCCAGACATTGTTATGTAGCCTAATCCCTGCCGTCAAGATGGTCCTCATCTCGTCATGGATCAGGGAAAGTGAAAAATTAAATCTGTCACAGGGGTGGTTGGATTTATTCACAAACACGTTAAAAATATTTATTGAACGCTTCTTTCTTTTTTCACTTTTGTTTTTACTGCATTATCATAATTAAAGGCTGTATATAACTTAATATAACCGTACAAAACCAGTAGTTCTGTGTGCAATTAGACATTGAGCACCCCCATATTGCCAAAATGGTATGATGCTCGTTTCACCCGCGAAGATTCGACTGTGAGATCGGTGGTCGAATCAGGCTCCGCATATCGATGCATCGAATCTTCGACTATTCGGGGACAGCCCTAATGACCTCGACTTACGAGTCTCTCCTGGTTCTTCTGTCCTTCATCCTAGCACCTCCCTAGGCAGGGACTGGGGTCTGGCGGCAAGGGCATTTCGTTCCCCTGAAGGGGAACGTCTCAGGTTACGTATGTAACCCCTGGTTCCCCCGAAGGAAACGAGACGCCGCGTCTCGTGGCCATCCTCCTGCGTCCCTGCGAGCGCTGCTTCTCTCCTGGAAGCTGACGCTTGTTCTGGTGCACATGCTTTTATGCTTCCTGGTCAGTGACGTCACCCGCCTATGACGTCTCGCTCTTCCATTGGTTTGATTTCACACGTGATTCAGAGCGCTTTCACGCTGAAGGCGTTCCCTAGCGTTTCGACGCGGCGTCTCGTTCCCTTCGGGGAACCAGGGTTACATACGTAACCTGAGACGTTTTTTTTGGCATTTGACAAAACGCCCCAAATTTTAATTGGGGTTGTAGAAAGATGGGAAACATATGCTCCTTATTTTCAAAATAGTTACTATTTTAGTGCTGTCCTGATTTATATATTTGTTATCTTCAATTCAATTTCAAATTTAGCTTTTTTTTTTTTTGACAGTGTGTTGTGCCAGCTATAATATTAATAATAAGAAATGTTTCTTAAGCAACAATCTGCATAATTTCTGAAAGATCATGTGACACTGAAAGCTGTAGTAATGTACTGTAGATTAGCATGAGAAGAAAACACATTTTAAAATACATTCAAATAGAAAGCTTTTTTTTTCAAATGGTAGATTTACTGTTTTTACTGTAGGCTGTTTTTTTGTTTAAGTGCCCCTATTATGCCTTTTCAAATATGACCTTTCATGCAGTGTGTCATGTAGCTGTATGTGAACATAAACTATCTGCAAAGTTGTGAAGCCGACAGTGCATGATAAATAAAGTTATTGTCTATCAAAAAAAAAAAAAGAGTCGGCTCACAATCGTCTGAACAAGACATCAGGAATTCGAATCTTTTTCTGTTATGGCCGCACGTCACGAAGTAACACATTTGCATAATATCCGCCCACGTTCTATGTCGCGAACAACTTGCCCGCCCACAAACACAGTAAAATTAGCTATGGAACAGATCTAAAGTCAAGTCAAGTCAAGTCAAGTCACCTTTATTTATATACCGCCTTTAACAATACAGAATTGTGACAAGGCGGCTGTACAGTATTAAATAGGAAACAATACAACAATGCCAAAGGTAACAGTAAACACTCACTTTTCAGGTAAAGGTAGTTAATCAAAAACAATAAAATAAAATGCAATATTGTGTTAAGAGAAAGTGTCCCCAACTAAGCAAGCCAGAGGCGACAGCGGCAAGGAACCAAAACTCCATCGGTGACAAATGGAGAAAAAAACCTTGGGAGAAACCAGCCTCAGTCGGGGGGCCAGTTCTCCTCTGGCCAAAGTTCCCGTGGTCTTGTGCCAACAGCCGTCTAGGTGATGTGGTCTTCACTGTGGATCCGTCTCTGGGGCTCATCTAGTTGATGTGGCTGTAGAGGTCGTCTCTAGGTGCTGATCCACCATCTGGGCTGGGTTCAGACTGGATTCGGGGGACTGCAGTGACCATCTGATCTGGATACAGACTGGATCTGGTGGTTAATGTGACCTCGGAATAAGAGAGAAACAGACTAATATTAGCGTAGATGCCATTCTTCTGACGATGCACTGAGTACATCGGGTGTTATGGGAAGTGTTCCCGGTTCCGGTTGACCTAATTAGTGCAGCCTAACAATCCTTTAAACGGATTTGAATTATAAGAATATGTTGATTTGTGATAGGAGCTCGATCAGGTACTGAGGAGCTAAACCATTCAGGGCTTTGTAAGTAATTAGCAAAATTTTGAAATCTATACGATGTTTAATAGGGAGCCAGTGCAGTGTAGATAGAACCGGGCTAATATAATCATACTTTTTGGTTCTAGTAAGAACTCTAGCTGCTGCATTTTGGACCAGCTGGAGTTTGTTTATTAAGCGAGCAGAACAACCACCCAATAAAGCATTACAATAATCTAACCTTGAGGTCATAAACGCATTAATTAATGTTTCAGCATTTGACATTGATAGCATGGGTCGTAGTTTAGATATATTTTTTGAGATGGAAAAATGCAGTTTTGCAAATACTAGAGATGTGGTTTTCAAAGGAAAGATTACCATCAAATAGCACACCTAGGTTCCTAACTGATGACGAAGAATTGACAGAACAGCCATCAAGTATTAGACAGTGTTGTAGGTTATTACACGCTGAGGTTTTAGGCCCAATAATTAACACCTCTGTTTTTTCAGGATTTAGCAATAAGAAATTACTTGTCATCCAATTTTTTAACTCAACTACACAATCCATTAGTTTTTCAAATTGGTACGTTTCGCCAGGCCGCGAGCTGGGTATCATCAGCGTAACAGTGAAAGCTAACACCATATTTCCTGATGATATCACCCAAGGGTAACATGTAAAGCATAAAAAGTAATGGCCCTAGTACTGGGCCTTGCGGTACTCCATACTGCACTTGTGATCGATATGATACCTCTTCATTTAATGCCACGAATTGATGGTGGTCAGATAAATATGATTTGAACCATGCCAATGCACTACCACTAATGCCAACATAATTCTCAAGTCTATTCAAGAGAATGTTGTGGTCAACAGTATCAAATGCAGCACTAAGGTCCAGTAGCACTAACAGAGAGATACAACCATGATCGGATGACAAGAGTAGATCATTTGTAACTCTAATAAGAGCAGTCTCAGTACTATGGTACGGTCTAAAACCTGACTGAAAATCCTCACAGATATCATATTTCTGTAGGAAGGAAGATAGTTGTGAGGATACAACCTTTTCTAATATATTTGATAAAAATGGGAGATTCAAAATAGGTCTGTAATTAGTTAATTCGTTGGGGTCAAGTTGTGGTTTTTAATTAGAGGCTTAATAGCAGCCAGTTTGAAGGTTTTGGGGACATATCCTAATGACAGTGATGAATTAATAATATTCAGCAGAGGATCTATGAGATCTGGAAGCAAGTCTTTTAGTAGCCTAGATGGAATAGGGTCTAGCATACAAGTTGTTGGTTTAGATGACTTAACGAGTTTATACAATTCTTCCTGACCTATAGTAGAGAATGAGTTGAATTGTTCCCCAGGAGATCTATAGATCTATATCTGATGTGACACTGTAATTGACGGCTGCATAGTGACAATTTTGTCTCTAATTGTATCGATCTTAGAAGTAAAGTAGTTCATGAAGTTATTACTGCTATGCTGATGGGCATAGTCAGTGCCTGTCGGTTCTTTATTTTTTGTTAACTTAGCCACTGTATTGAATAAATACCTAGGGTTATGTTTGTTTTCTTTTAAAAGAGTCGAAAAATAATCAGATCTGGCCGATTTTAACGCTTTTCTATACGATATGGTACATTCCCGCCAAGCAGTACGAAAAACCTCTAATTTTGTTTTCCTCCAGCTGCGCTCCATTTTCCGGGCTGCTCTGTTTAGGGCGCGAGTGTGCTCGTTATACCACGGGGTCGGACTATTTTCTTTAAACTTCCTTAGGCGCAGAGGAGCGACCGTATCTAGAGTCCTTAAAAAGAGAGTCAATAGTTTCTGTTAAATCATCAAGTTTTTCTGAGCTGTTGGTCATGCTGAGGAATTCAGATAAGTCAGGAAGATTACTTAGAAAGCAATCTTTTGTAGTAGAAGTGATGGTTCTACCATACTTGTAATAAGGAGTTGAATTTACAGTTTTAGTTATCTGGAGTATACACGAGACTAGATAATGATCAGAGATATCATCACTTTGCTGCAGAATCTCAACGGCATTGACATCAATTCCATGTGACAGTATTAAGTCTAGAGTATGATTTTGACAATGAGTGGGACCTGACACGTGTTGTCTAACTCCAATAGAATTTAGAATGTCTGTAAATGCTGCTGCCAGTGCATCGTTTTCAATATCAACATGGATTTTAAAGTCACCTACTATCAAGACCTTATCTGTAGCCAACACCAGCTCAGATATAAAATCAGCGAATTCTTTAAGAAAATCTGTATGGTGCCCTGGTGGCCTGTATACAGTAGCAAGTACAAACGTTATAGGGGATTTATCATTAACACTTGTTTCTCTGGATAGTGTTACATGAAGCACCATTACTTCAAATGAGGTATATTTGAAATCCGCTCTCTGTGAAACACTAAAAATATTGCTATAAATCGTAGAAACACCTCCCCCTTTACCTTTTAGACGTGGCTCATGTTTATAACAGTAATCATGAGGGGTAGACTCATTTAAGATAATGTAATCATCTGATTTTAGCCAGGTTTCTGTCAAACATAGCACATCTAGGTTATGATCAATGATCATATCATTTACAAAAAGCGTTGATTAGATTGTTACTCTTAGATTGGTTTGGACGTCTTTTGTATTGTCTAGCTCGGGGAACAGACACAGTCTCTATAGCATGATATCTAGGTGGAAGGGTCTCTATGTGCTGAGAATTAACTGATTTTGGTGACGTGAGGCAGCTAGCAGATGGTCGGATTAGCCAGTCTGTCTGCTTCCTGACCTGGGCCCCAGTTAGTCAAGTGCAAACTCTAAGACTATATGCCATATTACTAGAGAGAAGAGCAGCACCACCCCTGGAGGGATGAAGACCATCTCTTTTCAACAGGTCAGGTCTGCCCCAAAGACTTGTCGAATTGTCTATGAAACCTATGTTATTCTGCAGGCACCACTTAGACATCCAGCCATTTAGTGACGACAGTCTGCTATGTATCTCGTCACCACGATAAGCAGGGAGGGGGCCAGAGCAAATTACAGTGTCTGACATCGTACTTGCAAGTTCACACACCTCTTTAACATTATTTTTAGTGATCTCCGACTGGCGAAGTCGAACATCATTTTTGCCGACGTGAATAACGATCTTACTGAATTTACGTTTAGCATTAGCCAACACTTTTAACTGCTAGTCGCATCCAAAGCCGTATCTAATGCCCTCACATTCTTACTATCCTCCATTAAAGTTTTGGATCTGAAGTCTCTAGTTCTGAAATCTTCTCTGTCAGCTGAACTATTTCCCTGCATTTATCACATGTGAATCCTCGCTGCCGACAGAGATTGATAAACTATACATATGACAGGTGGTGCAGGTTACCAGAAAAGGAGAAGAAGCCATTACTCACCATAGTTGTAGAATGATTTCAACTCACCACTGTTGTCTAATGAACTTGTGTAGAAAAAAAAAAAATCAGGAGGGAGAAAACAACAATGGTTGTAGAGGCAGAGAGAAAAAGTAAAAATGAATGGCAAGCTAACCAGCTAACACACTACAAACACGCTGCACTCGCAGTTGTAGAATAAAAACGAGCGATCAACAAGAGCGAGGGAAAAAAAAGGAAAGTGGTAGTAGACGAGAATAGAGACATGAGTGGGAATGCAAATGGCAGGCTAACCGGCAAACGGAATGCTAATGCACAGCATGGTATTGCACTTGCGGTTATAGATTAAAAGTAGCGATCGGATTAGTTTGGATAATAACGAAAAATCTGGTGGGAAAAAGCTATATTTTATCACTTTAAACAACAGAAAGTAATAGTAAAATAGAGCTTTCCTCAGAAGAATAAAACTCAGGGAGCTACAAACGCACACCACTCTGCAACACGAAACCGGAAGTCTTTAGAAGAGTCTTTAGAAGAGTCTTCTAAAGTCTTTAGAAGAGTCTTTAAAAAGTTTGTCAATGCAATTATTTTGAAATATTGTGCTTAGATTTGTAGTCTTCCTTGTACAACTTCTTTACATGTAAATGTCCAAATATTATTCATAATTGTGTGAGTCAGATCAAAGTCCATGCGAGAGCCACGCCACAACGGTGAGGAAGCACACGAGCACGTGTAGCAAACACTGGATCCAGGAGAGAACACACAGCTTGTGAACGGTAGACCAGACAAAGTGTGAGTGCAAGCGAGGTCCTTAAATAGGGCTTGGCTCAACGAGGTGCAGGTGCAGACAATCAGTACTCGGGTGATGAGCGTGTGGGTGGTGCTTGAGGAGGTGTGTCAGAGGTGTGGAGGTGGCTGTGGTGAATGCCTGACAACCCCCCCGCCCCACGGGCGGCTTCCGATGCCCAAACACGCGCCGAGGGCGACCTCGGCCGCGAGGGCAGGACGATCCGGGTGTTCCCGATGGAAGTCCAGCAACAACGATGGATCCAAGATGTCATCCCGAGCAACCCAAGACCGTTCCTCGGGTCCATACCCCTCCCAGTCGACCAGATATTCGAGGTGCCCCCTCGACGCTGTGAGTCAAGATCTCGTAGACCGTGTAGATGGATGGAGTGTCCAGGACTTCAGGAGGAGGGTTCCACTTCAGCTCCCGGGTGTTCTGTGGCAGAGGGATGGAAGGGTTTCAATAATGAGACATGGAAATGCCATGGTAGATGGTACCTGGGAGGTAGCTGAAGCTGGACCGTGACATCGTTGATCCGCCTCAGGATCGTGAAGACGGAACAATGTAGCGTCCCAGCTGTGCTGATCTTCATGGCAGTATGACCGGAGGTAAGGGCCGAGCTCCTGGATCTTCCTCTCTGTCTGGCCATTGGTCTGTGGATGATAACCAGAAGACAGATTAATGGACACACCAAGAAGTTTGAAGAAGGTCTTCCTTACATGTGGAGAATTGAGGTCCCTGGTCCGACACGATCTCCTCGGGCAGGCCGAAGTGCCGGACAGATGTTGGAAGAGAAGTTCGGTTGTCTCCACGCGTAGGTAAACCCTTTAGGGAACAAATTTGCACATCGTAGAGAAACGATCACAGCAACAAAAATCAGGTTTACCTTGGCGGGAGATCGGTCATGAAATCCACTCCCAGATGAGACCAGGGCCTCTGGGGGGTTGGTAGGAGTACCAGTTTGCCTGTGGGTAACTGTCGGGTGAGGTAACATGCACAGACAGAGCAGCTCTGGCGTACCTGATGGATCCCCATATTGGACCCGAAGGGGGAAAAGGGGGGTGTTATG
>NW_026128396.1:0-13594 GCF_022985175.1 Labeo rohita
ACACCCCCTTGTCATCCAAGATGTTCATGTCTTTCTTTCTTCAGTTGTAAAAAATTATTATTATTATTATTTTTTTTTTTTTTTGAGGAAAAAACTTCCAAAATGCAGTTCAAATGCGGCTTCAAAAGATCCCAAATGCAGTTGTAAACAAGCCCAGGTGAGGAGGAAGGGTGTTATCTATCGAAACAATCGGTTATTTACATAAAACAAAATACAATTTAAATACTTTTTATTCTCAAGTGCTCATCTTGCCTTGCAGTCATTGAACTCTGTGTATTCTGACTCAAGAGAGTTTGTGTATGTTGAAAAACTGTATTTTCTCCCTCAACTTCAAAAATCATTTCAAAATCATCCTACATTGCTGCAGAAGTCCCAACCCAGTCTTTGCAAAGTGAACATGCAAAGATCAAACACCCTTAACAAAAAAGGTAAAACATTAATATATGACAATTTTAAAGTTTAAAGTGGGAGATTATGAGACAGGAGTTTTTCAACATACCTTAATTGTCATAAACCGGGAAAAAAAAAAAAACAACAAAAAAAAAAAAAAAAAACAGTCCAGGCAGAGTAAGACAAGACGATCATTTGACATTAAAAAGTATATAAATTGTATTATTTTTAATGAAAATAACTGATTGTTTTGCTAGACACAACTCTTCTTTTTCAGCTGAGATTGTTTACAACCACATTTGGGATCATTTGAAGCTGCATTTAAACTGCATTTTGGAATTTCAAAATCAGGGCACCATATCAGTCCATTATATGGAGAAACATGCTGAATTTTTTTCCTCAAAAATAATAATAATTTATTTGGGGGTAAGTACATTATATGTAAATCTTTGTTTTGGAAGTGGACTTCTCCTTTAAGCATCTAAACATAACCACAGCTTATGTCCCATCAGAATCTCAAACCAGAAAGGGCATAACTTTTGCACTTTCTAAAAGCTGCTAATGAAATAAATGATCATAATAAATAATCTAAAGAAATAGTATGTTGTCATTTTAAAGTCTCACTTTAATGTCAAAGCCAAAATGAAAGTTTGTGATCATTTCAAAACTACAAGCTTAAAGTTCAAGCTTGATTAAATCATGTTAAGTTTTTACTTCAACAAGAATGTCAATAATGTGCAACTGAGAAACTCTCTCTCTTCTCCAGTGTTTGCTGATACAGATGCTGTAAAGATGGTGATGGAGGGAGAGTCAGTCACTCTAGAATCTGGTCTTACTGAAATACAGACACATGCTGTGATAACATGGACATTTGAACAATCACTGACTATCTATAGCTCGAATCAATAAAGACACAGGAAACTTCACCACATCTGATGGTCCTGATGGGAGATTCAGAGACAGACTAAAGCTGGATCATCAGACTGGATCTCTGACCATCACAAACACCAGAACCACAGACTCTGGATTCTATCAAATGATCATCAAAGGCACAAAATCCAACCACAAACAAATTCAATGTTACGGTTTATGGTGAGTCACAATTAAAAGTATGCTTGTTCTGCACTGTTAAAAATAAATAGTTGAGAAAATGTAACAAAAATAGGGCAACTTGATGCATTAAGACTTTTGAATTCTCTCAACAATAGTTTTTTTAGTTTTTCACAGTAAAGATACTTAATTTAGCCAAAATAAGTTTGTTTGTTTATGTAATGCTGATTGTCTTATTTTGCTAATGGAAAAAGTATTGTCATAGAAATGAATCAACAATTACTGTCGTTGAAGTAATTCATTTTTTTATGTATACATTTTTTGTTCAAATGACAAACATTGAAACCTTAACGGATAACTTAGTCTACTATGTAGACAACATTGTCTTTGTAAATCATCTGACAAGACTAAGATATCCAGCAAACAAATGTAAGTGGTTGAACATACTCTAGGCCTCAAAACTAGACACACAAACCCCAAGAATAGTTGCAATCAACAAATGTCAAAAAGATGAGCTCTTTACATCACAGTAAAACAAATAACTAACAATAATGACAAAACAACAACAAAAAGTTTAAATTAAGTCAGCAAACAGCAACACAATAACCCTATAACAGTAACTGCATAATTTATTCATGCTGCAATGCATGCTGGGAACTCACAAAGCCCTAACATTTCAACAATATGAAATTCTTTGTTCAGACAACTGTGTTTGACTAGTTGGGACAACATTTAGGGCAATTTTGTTGGTCTGACAAGGGTTTTTAAGTTGTTTCAAGAAACAGGCATTTTTTTAGTATTTGAGACTCAAAATGTAAACTGGAAAATACACATTTCATTTTTTACAGTGTGTTTATACTATATATTAGTAAAAGATACACTTGTGTGGTTGAATATAAGATATTTAAATATTAATCAATTTTGTGTAATGTTTAAAAGTTCATGAAACCCCAGACTACTTTTTCTGTGTTTTTAGCAGAGGTGTTTGTGTTGCACATCATAGATGACAATTTTAGCATCTGTTCATTTAATTGTTGGAGAAAACTGGTTAATTTTTAGCTTTTTTGCTCCATTTTCATCTTCCGGGTTTAAAATCTACATTGTGTTGACATTGGTCTCAGGAATATAAGGGCTGGGTGTATTCATTTAAGGCATTTTTTGGGCAAGGGGATCCCAACCAAAACATCTGTGCCCCCAGAATTCCATAGTTTCTCTTTATTTGTGCAGTTTTTCTTTTGGTTGTTTTTTTGTGTTTGGCCATGTGTTTTAATAATAAAAATGCAGAAATTATAAAGAACTTCAGTTTATGTTAAGCATGCCTGCATTTATTGGACGAACCCTGACAAGGTGCAACAGCGCATATATATATATATATATATATATATATATATATATATATATATATATATATATATATATATATATATGTTTTCAATGCAGAGTGCAGATGGCTGTGCATTTATTTGTGTTGTTAACTCAATGGGAGCGAAATGAAACTGTCTTAACCGGCTGAAACCGGTTGATCGGTTTACCAAGAGTTGACTCTGTCCCCTCTTCCCCCTCTGCTCTGCAGCACACTACACCCACTTTTACAGCATTTTTAAAACTGTGGTGGGAACTAAACATGACCTTTCAATCCATTTTTTTTTTTTTTTTTTTTTGGCACAGGCACTACTCACATTCCTTCTGAATAACTCTATTTTAGGAGGGCAGAGCAGTACTGCTACTAACAGTGTTCACAGGTGTGGCACACAATTTAAAAGTGGCAGCAGCAAATAGTGATCACCGCTTCCTTTTTGCAGCCATCACAATTTCATTTAGACCCATATATAAGCAGAAGCCACAGTCAACACTCAATGTGCAAATGCTGATAGACAACCTCGAGATGGCTCAGTGCTACAATGTCGCCATCGATAATAAATCCTCAGTGCTGGGCGAATTTTCAGAGAATGTCGAGACCACATGGGCAACAATCAGCAACACTATTTCCACAGTCGCCAAAGACATGACATCATATAATAAATAAAAAAAAAAAGACACATGATGAAATACTTGACTAATTTCTGGACTTTTATAAGGAAACTTCCAAGCAAACAAAACTACATAAATGTTACAACAGATGAATGAAATATGCACTGTTCTAACACACACAAACACACACACATACATATATACATATATATATATATATTTTGAAATAAATGAAATAAATGTTTTTCTGTAGTTCATGTTGACCACAATTATTGGCACCCAAGAGGACAGCTCTGTGTTTTCTTCTTTAATGCCTGAAGAGTTTGGAGAACACCTGACAAGAGATCAGAGACCATTCCTTCATACAGAAACTCTTCAGATCCTTTGTTTCCCAGCTCCATGCTGGTGTTTCTTTTTGAGTTCAACCTCACGCATTTTCTATAGGGTTCGGGTTAGGCAAACCATGGCAGAAGCTTCATTTTATGCTCAGTGACACATTTTTGTGTTGATTTTGATGTTTGATTTGGATCATTGTCCTGATGGAAGATCCAAACAGCTCATTATAGAACTTCTAACAGATGCAGTCAGGTTTACATTTTTTATCTTTTGGTATTTGCTAGAATCCATGATGCCATGTATCTGAACAAGATGTCCAGGACCTCACCATGAAAATAAGCCCACAACATTAAAGATCCAGCACATATTTAACCATGGGCATGGGGTACTTTTGTACCAAACCAGAAAGCTCTTTTTTTTTTTTTAGTTTCATTGACCACAGAAGCCATTTCGTTTAAAATTCAAGTTGTCCTGACAACTGAATATGCTGGAGTTTTTTTTTGCTTGAGCTTTTTCTTAAAACCCACTGAACAACATTTTGATGAAGGGGCTGTTTGACTGTTTTTTTTTTTCTTGTTTTTCACATCAAGACTCAACTTATCTTGGTTTTCTTCTACTGTGATCCTTGGAGAGTCTTAGGACACTTAAACTGTCCTCTTCACCATGCATTCCTGTGAAACAGACAAGTTTTTCCAGTTAGATTTGTAACATCTTTAGTTGATTGGAATTCTTAATTATTGTAAATATTGTAAATGCAAATATGAATGGCAATATACTTCAGAGATATTTTACTCAGTATAATTTCTAAGGGTGCCAATAATTGTGCCCAACATGCATATGAGAAAAACATTTATTTCATAATGTAAGTTTCCCCCCACTTTTAATTGTTTTACTTCAATGAAAGGTTAGCATTTTGTGAATTTTTTGAATGTAAGATCATAAAGACAAACAAAGCAGATTTATTTTCATAGCCGTCTTTGCTCATATTTACCAAGGGTGCCAATATTAGTGGAGGGCACTGTATACACATACACATACATATATATATATATATATATATATATATATATATATATATATATATAAAATGTAAATGTTTTCCTCAAAATGTTTACATGAAATTAGCCTACTGTGTAACAGGTTTAAGCAACTCCAGGATGACCTATAAAGAACCAACCAATCCAAGATCATGCCAAATCGTCAACAATCAAGTCCAGCTAACTTAATTAGCAACGCACAAAGAATGGGCCCAAGTGAAAGTATTAAAATAATAATAAAACAATAACCAAGTTTTTTTTTTTTAAGAAACTAATTTAAGATTGTGTTTTGTTGTTGTTTTTGTATTGATTTAATTATTATTGTAGGAACAGATCAGACTCGTAATGAAGAGATCACATACACTGATCCAACATTCTACAAACGAAAAGCACAGAAATCGGTAAGAGAATTTATAATGTCATTAATGGATATTTAATAGTTAGATGTTTTGACCCATAACCACCCATCCCTTCTTTCTTCTGTAATCATAAAAACAACAATAATGACAATAATTCTGAATAATAATAATAATAATAATAATAATAATAATAATAAATAATAAAGAAGAAGAAAAAAAAAAATATATATTTTTTATTATTGTTATTGTTGAGTAAATGCTTTATAATAAATTAATTATTTTAAACTACTGTATGTAACAAAGTATTCTAAATTTATTGTGATTCTGGGGAAGTTGAGAGGAACTGACTTCATGCATACACTAAAAATGCCCCAACAGTATAAAGGTCATTCAGGAAAAGATGGAGTTAGTTCGGAGAAAAAATCCTGAGACAAATATGGTTAACATGAAAACAGCAAGTCAACTGAAGCCCATGCTGATTCAAATAAATAAATATATAAAAAGTTCATACAGTATACTCCCAGCTCATGTCTGATCTTAATCACACAAACATGAATTTTAACAAGTAATACATTTTTGCTCTAAACAAGAACTGTAGAACAAAATATTTTTGTGTGGAGAAGCTATTAAGCTATCAAAGACCTTTTTAATGGCCCTAACTGTGGGGATAATATGGATACTAATATTGATAGGAAATGTCACTTTAGAGATTTTGTATATAGTTTATATTCATGTAACCCTGCAAATATATCCATTTACCACTGTACAGCTTAAAGTTACTGGCATGTTAGAGTAACAAAGACAAATGGAAAAATATACAGTGCTATTAATAAAATAAATAATAATAATAATAATAATAATAATAATAATAATAATATAATAATAATAATAATAATTATTATTATTATTATTATTATTATTTTTGGTAAGCTACTCACATGCACAGAAATGTCTGGGTATATAAGTTGTGCTTTTCTTTCAAGGTGAGTATTCATGTAAATTGGTTACAGTTAGTTATTTTTCAGTGAATGTAAACAGTTGGGAGAAAATCAAATGTGTGTAAATTTATTTGATCCATGCATTAGGTTTTATATTGACAGCAGCCTAGCACTTACTGCTCTTGGCTAAATAACTCTAGGGTTGGGGTGGGTAACACATGGTCAGGGTCAGATAGAGATCTTTCAACTTCATAAAAACAACTGTAAAACACTTCACAGTTACCATGTTAGTGTTAAGCGTGTTTTCGCTAAACAAGCACTGTTAAACTGTCTCACCAGAAACTGAGGTCTTCAGAAAGCCAATGTGAAAGAGAAAAGCTGTGCATTTCTGCTGATATATGCATGAATGTGTGTGATAAAGAAAACACAGCAAATAAAGCAAAAATTAAAGCAATTGCTTTTATGTATAAGGAGACAGGTTACATTTTTTTGCTGGGTAGAATTACTAAAATATCAGAATAATCTTAATTATGCAAAGCACAAATGTGAATGACCTCTGAAATGTATATGCAATTATAAAAATGCGTTTCTTCAAACCATTTCTGTATGCATTCATTTGTGCAGTGCTTCGTCAAATATGGCAATTTAACCATGTGGCAGATTTTTGGTATACCACACCAAATGTTTGATATGTTATCAAACAATGCATTTTTTGCAAATGTTTTTGAACAATACAGCTTTGAAATGCGTCTTATTCTATCTTCTCTGTTTGTGTCCTCACTAATGTTGCAAATACAGTCAGTACAGACCCTATGTTATATATTGCATTGACTATTCATCATTTAAATATTTGCCATCTTATGTGCGACTATACAGTGTTTTTGAAAGAACTGATTAAAAAAACATCTAAGGAATATAGAGGGATAGTTAGCCAAGAGTCAACAACATGCCAAAAGTGTTAACATAAGTGCAGCTCACCTCTTCGTGACCTTCCAACATCCAAGAACTGACCTGTCACAGGCAGGGTTTCCTGCAGCCGGGCCTTTCCTCGGTGGAGCGGCTGGGCATCTTGAGAACACTGGGAAAGTGCTTGTTTCCCGTAGGAAAAAAGGACACTACGGAGATCACAACCTGCCCAGAAGGGGGGTGTAAAGTGAATATCATTAGTAAAGGGACCTGAGGTGTGCCCCACCTTAGGGGAGACTACCAAACTCAGAACCTAGAGACAGGCATGTCTCAGGGGAAACACCGCACCACAGAGAGTTATAGGTGGAAATTACACACATGGGGCCACATGAGGAGCCACTACATATGGGGCACAAATCCAACCAAGAGTTAGCAAAAGTAACCTTACCTTGTGTTGGATTCTTGTAGCGAGTTCCTCCACTAAACTCGGCTATGTCCAGAGGTGCCAAGTGATGGAGAAGATGTTCAGGGTTCACGTCAGGAAACCTACTGAAACTAGAGAAGTGTAATCACCGTAAGGGGAAGGGCTTAGGCAAGCTCTACACCAAACCAGAGTGCTGAGTCAAGGGCTACAGGGATAGGCTGCAGGGAGAACCTTGTACTGATGAGCCCGACCTCGAAGAGTGAGTCTTGGAAGGATCACGTCATGACAGTACGCGTCCTTCAGGTCCAATGCCACAAACCAATCTTGAACCCTGATACATGAAGGAATGTGTGTTCAAGGGTTAATATTTGAATGGGAGCTTGAAAAGGGCCCGATTAAAAAAAACTCAGTTTTAAGATTGGTATGAGTCCACCACCCTTCCTGGGTACAATGAAATAGGGGCTGACAAACCTCTTTCTTCATTTTGGCTGAGGGGATAGGCTCCATCGCACCCTTTCCCAGGAGGGCTGTGATTTCTGCTTAAAGAACCACAACATTCTCGCCCTAAGCCGATTTGTAAGAGAATGCCATAGATCTTGGCGAACGCCTTGCAACCTGAGTCGCGTAGCCAAGTCAGGTAGTTCTGAGAAGCTAAGGGGAGGGATTGGGGCCTGACATCTTGGGACTCTGCTAGCAGTCTCAGAGGAACTATACCCGACGTACCTGGAGTGGGGATGTCGTGGCTGAATAGAGCAAAGGGTGCTATGCTTGGAGAAGAAAGTCCCAAGAAACACGGGGTATCTTTGCCAACATGCAGAGATCCAGGTAGGTGCCCAACACATCCTGGTCTGCAGACTCAGCATCTGGCCATCAGATGGAGGGCCATCGCTGTAAGATAACTGAGAGGGGGGACACTCTTACTGACCAGGCAGTGACTGTCTGCGAGAAGACAAGACGGTCGGAATGGGTTGTGTCGAATCCATCTCTCATCCCCGGGTCGAGAGTGGATCTGGGTAGGTCATTTAGCCCGCCTCCTCTGGGTTGCTCGTCTGAGGAAAACTAGAAGCCTAAAGATGGTTCTAGAAAGCCTACTGGCGAGCTGATGTTGCCACCTTCCCGCAAGAACTTTGACCGTTGGGCAGGTCTAGCCAGAGGCCCGGCTGTTGCTTTTTTTTTTTTTGTTTGTTTTGTTTTGTTACCATGAAGAACTGGCATGCAAATTCTATCACGGTGTCGCCGAAAGGATCAACCTGAGAAATGGGGGTTCAAAAAGCGGACTTCTAACTTCCCGCATTTCTGACAGATTAAGCCACAGGTGGCACTCCTGGACCAACAAAGTGGACATCGCCCTTCCCAGAGCCTGCGCCACAACTTTCATAACTCAGAGAGCATAATCGGTCATTATACGAAGTTCCTGTAGCTCTAGGTTGGAACCACCCTCGTACAGATCTCATAACGCTTTGGCCTGAATGCCCAGAGGATGGCCGTGGCATGCAGGGTGGATGCAGCTTGTCCAGAAGCCGTGTAAGCCTTGCCCGGAGAGAACTTGCAGGCCCTGGACAGGAGCCATGGGAGGAACCCGTCAAGCGATGGCGTTTTGTGGGGAGTACACCGCAATCACCCTCTCGGCCTGGGGATCCTCCAAACCCCCTCGCTGGACCCCCACTGAGGGTGGTGAAGGAGGAGGAGTTGGTATATCGTGTTCTGACTTTTTTTTTTTTTTTTTTTTAAACAGGCTTTCCAGCATTTCATCTTCTCGTGCACTTCTGGGAAACAGGCACTAGAAACTACAGGTCCAGTGTTTCCCTACCATTATATTAGGGGGGACGGCCCGCCGCCCCCCTTTAAGGTCATGTAAACTTTATTTTCTATATAGCGCCAGATCACAATAGACTTCATTTAAGGTTAACTTTCCTATAGAACAGCTCTATACCTTGTTCTTTTATTTGAAAAAAAATGAAATAGCCTTATGTTATTTATCCTATTTACACAACGGCATGTCATTTATGTCCCTAACGTTAAGCGGTCATGCCTCTACAATTTCTCCTCCACTAAAATGCAGACTGGATTGCGGAGTCCATTCATAAAAACGGATCTACTCTATAGCGCGGGATGTCACAGAATTCGTCAATTTTTGGTTTAATAAACCAAAAGTAGGTCTCTCACTTAATTCAAATCGCGAAATGGACTAGTGTCTGTGAATATTAAAACACAACAAGACGGTTTAAATATGAATCCTCCATGTTCCGCTTGGCTCTGTATGAATGAATGGCGGAGACGCAGCTTTGTTTGCTACACAAATAATGAAGCACACGTGATGCTCGCGGTTATTTTCGGCCTCTGCGTCTCATTATATGATGACATAAATGCATAAACTTCATCTCCAGAACTGCTGTGAGTGTCACTTCATGTAAATTTTACAGTTTCATTTGAGAAAATTAGCATCATACCATAGTGTATACACACAAAAACTAACCGGCAACCTGTCAAAATAAAAGTACGGTTTAACATGTAACAGAAACGTATTAGTCTTGTATTACTTTTGTACAGTATAATGTAGGTGTTTAAATATTCCTATTTAATTAAACAATTAAATGCAGAAATTATAATAATAACAGAAATAACAGAAAAACTCTGTTTGTTGGGCAACAAATAAAAAGGTTTAATTTTCATTTTATTAAAAATAAATAAATATTTAATGCCTGTATTTGATTATCAGAAAAATTAAAACACAATTTCAGAAAAATATTTTAGGGCCCTATTGTTCAAAATGTTGAAATTGAGATTTTTCGACTTATTTTTTCACTGAAATAAATGTTTTTGTTATTACACAGAGAGTAATGTACTGAAAAAAGTACCGTACTGTACCATACCGTACCATTCGTAATCCCCCGTAATGCCCGTTTTAGACACGGCCACCATTTTAGCGTCCACCTCAAACTGAGAATCAGCCCCCCACAGAGGTTTGCTTCAGCTTCAAATGGCTCATGCCCTCCTAGCGATGCTGCTGCTGACCATTCCGCCCATTTAGGAGCTCCGAGTCAGCCATACTGAGACAGACTAACAAACTCATCTGGAAGCTCGATCGAGGGATGCAAGGAGCAAGAGGTTTGCGGGGTTTACCCAGCGGAACCTTCTTCGCTTCCTATTGCTCCCCATCGACGCACATCGCAACGGCCTTGTACCCAGGAAGTAGAAGGACCGGAACGGGAAGCAGTCAAGGTGAGCCGCGGCTTCTCGTAAAAGCACACGGCTCTTGAGCAAAGCGCGCCCATGATCATGTTTTCGCAAGCAAAACATGAATCAACAAGCGCTGCATCAGCGTGAGCATCCCCCAACACTGAACACAACGGTCGTGTCGATTTGGGGTTTAGGTAAGCCGCAACCAGAAGGACATGGAGGGAAAGGCATGTTTAACACACAATCCCAACCGCGCCAGCTCTTTTAGAGAAATTACTCTTTTAGGAGGAAGATTGCTCTTCAAGATCGCCAAAGCACCCAGGGGAACTCTCACAACACTTATCTGTGTTTGAGAAGGGAGAGACCGCTGCTTGCGCCATAGATCCAACAACGAAGAGGTGAATGGCGCATTTATACCTGGATGTCCAGGGCGTGGCCAGCTATGCAAAATCTGCACACCCAATTTCATTGGCCTTTTCTCAAAACTGTCAGAGGATTTTGGGCTCCCAAGAGTGACCCCTAGTGTTGTACACTCGACACAACGCGGAGTGTACGACAGATAGGGAACCATGGTTACTACACTACTGGTTTTACTTGTAAAAAACCAACTATGTGCTCTTTTACTTTTGTAACTTATTTATTAATTGTTTACTTATTATTATGCTCTCTTACTCTCTCTCTAATAATTTAGTGTTTATTTAGCCCCTCACAACTTGTCTATGGTACAGTGTTTTATTTATTCTAAAGCCACATTACCATAGGCTACCTTGATGTTATTAGCAAGATGATGGTCATCATTCTGAAGGTGTAAAGTAAAACTACAGAAATATCTTGAGTAATACAGTCTGCAAAATGAAAGTTTACATATGATTTCATCACAAATATCTTTAGCAAACAATTAATTTTAGTGTTTTTATGCAGTTTCTCATGAATGTAATTCACTGAATGCATGTGATACTCAAACAGCTCCATGTACAAGTCTGTACAAACTGAAGGCTGCTGTGTTTTAATTTCTTTAGCTCTGGAAATAAATGTGGTTTCATCTTCTGGTGAACAAACAACTTGTGCGTGCAAATATATAACTAGACATTTGTGGTTAATGTGCGTTAGTCTGTGAATAGTGTGTGTGTGGGAATGAGTGAGTGAAAAAACTTCTACAATTTAACTTCCTCGTTTTTACTGTGAAATGACCTACTGATTCCATAAATGCTGATCCTCGCCAAAAACAGTTATATTTCTGTAAAATATGAAAAAAGGCCTATTATATGTGTGAAATATTAAGAATGATATTCTATGACATATGCATGTGTGTCTCTCTCTCTAAATAGATATGCTGTGTTAGTTTCAGTATATTTTCAGCACTAGCAAAACATTGCACAAGTTAATTAGAATTATTCTATTCTGTTCTAATCACTTTTTCCCCCTCAAGAACTTGTCTTATTTTTACCTGTTAACATCAAGGACAGAAACAAATTAGTTGTTATAAGAACAAATGCAACACCTGACGTACTTGTTTTTAAAACCACTGCCATTAATATAACTTGAAAAACAACCACATGAGTCATTGTCATGTGGCCAATCACTCTATACATCACAGTGAAAAACACACGTCCATTTTAAGAACCTTAATAAAAAAAAACATTTGCATTTGAATCGCCATAAATGGAAATAGGCGCTTTTCTGCAAAAAATGGTATAATTACAGCATCGTTGCTAACAATGATATGCTAACCAGCTAAACCCTGATATAACACCATGGGTTACACTGTTAGACTAGCGCTCTCTAGTGGTCACAACAAGAATTAAACTCTACAAAAAGGGGGCAATATTTATTCATAACCTGATGAAGACATTCTTCATCATTGACAGAAAACAGAATAAATGATAGATTTGGTTCAAATGACAGTAGGTAAACATTCACTTCATCTAGCACTCTTTTTGTTCTCTACGTTATCTAAAGCAACACTTCACTATTCGCCGTTACAAAGGATTCAGTAGATGAGTGAGCGGTTTAATTCAGTCTGAATCGCGAACCGATTCACATCGTTCTGTTGACCCGTTTGTCCAATTCATATGGAAAAGATTCGGTTCAAAAGAGTGAACCATTCATAAATCGCCGATTATGATTCTAAACAGCTAACAGAAAATACCAGACACATGATTACTGATAAATGTTAATAATAATAATAATAATAATAAATCAATCAATCTATATATTGGCTGCTAAAAAGTAGGCTACTTGATTTAACGCTACCACTGAGTGTAGTTAAAGGTTTGACTACGCTGGTTGTCAGTACAAACTGTTACAAACAACAGGCTATAGGCCAACAGGTTCTGCGCTTTTCAAACTATTTAGAAATTCAAACGAAAACAACATCAAACAATGGGTTGTTTTGGTCAGCAGTTAAGTCTCAAGAGACAGTTGAGACAACCCCAAAAGTTGTTTTAGAGAAAGCTGTAAAAAGACAATCTCACCTTAAGGAAACTAGATGGTGTCAAACTGTACACACACGTGAGGGATTACTGAAGATCTGCACCTGCTCCTATAAAACCGCCACTTCCCATGTGGTCTGAGCGGTTTTTAATGTTTACCTGCTACCAGTGATGTGCGCTTTCGAAGCACTGTTTCCTGAAGCTTCGAAACCTTTGCGAATCATTTGTTTTGAATCGTGGTAACGAAAAGGCACATCGTGCTACACACATTGTAACCCAATTGCACACTAAGGAGTAGTGATGTGACGTTCGACACCGAGGCTTCGAAGCTTGTATCAAAAAAAAAAAAAAAAAAAAAAAAAAAAAAAAAGAAAAAAAAAAGAAACATCTCACAGTGAAGCACTGTGCCGGATCTGTGACATGCGAAGCTTCGTTTTTACACACAACCACGTGACTGCTTCGTATTCTGATTCAAATAACGCGAACCACATTCAGTTTAAAAGGAAAATTTCTTCCAGAGGAAAGATCTACTGAAGGCCCTTGGTTGATGATATAGACTGGACAATAGCCC
>NW_026128396.1:14094-25250 GCF_022985175.1 Labeo rohita
TAACACAGCATATCTATTTAGAGAGAGAAACACACATGCATATGTCATAGAATATCGTTCTTAATATTTCACACATATAATAGGCCTTTTTTCATATTTTACAGAAATAAAACTGTTTTTGGCAAGCATCAGCATTTATAGAATCAGTGGGTCCTTTCACAGTAAAAACGAGGAAGTTAAATTGTAGAAGTCTGTTCACTCACACATTCCTACACACTATTCACAGACTAACACACATTAAAAACAAATGTCCAGTTATAGATTTGTATGCACAAGTTGTTTGTTTACCAGAAGATGAAACCACATTTCTATCCAGAGTTAAAGAAATTAAACCAAAGCAGGTTTTAGTTTGACTCACATGGAGCTGTTCGAGTATCACATGCATTCAGTGAATTACATTCATGAGAAACTGCATAAAAACATTAAAATTGTTTGCTAAAGATATTTGTGATGAAATCATATGTAAACTTTCATTTTGCAGACTCAAGATATTTCTGTAGATTTTCTTTACACCCTCAGAATAATGACCATCATCTTGCTAATAACAAAAACAAGATATCTGCTTCAAGCCCATGACTTGTTACGGTCGCTGTACAAATACACAAGATCGCTGTGGCAAATATCAGGGCTAGCTGCACGCTGACTAAGTGGCGCTTTTGCTGTAACACTGTGGGGGCGGTTAGCTAGGCGTTGTGCATGCTGCAATGCAATCAGTTCCTGGTCATGCACCGGTAACTGTTCAAGGGAGAACTAATCATGCTGCAACAGCATCTCATGGGCTGACATGCCACATGACCGAATGCGGCTATTTAACTGAGCAACAGCTACTGATAATAGCAAGGGGGTTGCGACCCCACAGTGTGGTTCTAGTCACAAAATCTCACCCTGTAGCTCATGGATGGCCTTTTTGGCCACCGGATTTTTGTTGATATTTTTAGCATTGCCAGCCTCAATGGCCAGTCTGCATTGAGTAAGCACTGTGTCCTTGGGCAGTGCTGAAAAACCTGGTGCTGGGTCAGTTCTAACTATAGCAAAGGGGTCATCGACACAGACACAAGCATACAATACCATCCCACAACGACTCCTTCTGCTCGTCATCAATTAACAAAGCTGCTGTGAAAGATGTCACGCACTCACAAAAGACCCGACTGGTAGACCCGACTGTCTCAGGTGGGTCACAGCTGGACTGTTTCACCTCGATCACTGGGGACTTCACCAGTGCATCACATTGGTGACATCCCTTACTGGTATGCTGGATAGCCGAATCCAAGTCCAGTGTGTAGAAGTACCGGCTAACAACGAGTCTCAACTGGTTAGCCGAGGGTTGATCTAACCTGATGTGCAATGACATAAGCAACCCATGCAATACTGACCTCGGAACGATGATGCATTTGGTAGTGTTTGACAGTGGAGTGTCATGCTGCACAACTAATAGTCCATCATTTGCTAAGGTAACAGTATTCAAATACCGTTTCACATCTTTGACATTGATAACTCTCTTGGAAGGGCATGTACCCTGCCGAAGATGTGCATGTTCCCTACAGAGGTCTGGACACTCAGATTGAATAGACTCCCACATGGCTCTGTTGGCAAAGGGCACCTTTTGAGTTCCCCACAAGATGTCGGCAATGTCAGTACGGCATACGGCGGAAACCAAGGATTCACGAACGAAGCTACACACCTGACATGCAGGACTGTCACATTGTGCAGCATGGCGAATAGCATAATCTGAAGGGAGAATAGCAGCCCCAGCAATATGACACACGGAGACTTGAAAGCGGCTTGCAGTAGACAAGAAAGTAGTAACACATGGGCTCGCAGAAAATTCCCCCCTACACAGCTTCTCAAAGGCCTGTACACACTGTTTATTGTATAATATATGAGCCAAAATGTTTCAGGGCAGCGGCTATAGCTAGGGCCTCAATCTCACACGGGATCCAATTGATCTGATTTTTGCTAAGCTTAGCGTTAAAATGTCCGGTGACCAACAGCTATTCCCCCCTTGTAACGTACATTGTCGTGCCCAGCCCTGGATCCCTGAGAGCACCATCGGTGACAATCCAGAGCTGATCATCAGGTCGTGGTATCACAGCGCAATTGGCAAGAGGCCAATGTTGCAATGAAGTGTGAACTGGTGTGGACTGGCGCGAATAGTACTCTGACTCTGAGCAACAATAGTCTTACTGAAAGTCAAGCACAGATTGCATACCTGGAGGACCACTAAGACCTGTTTCCAGACTGCAAAAGGATCCTCAAGGGTATCAGCATCACAGTACAGGTCGTCAGCGACTTTGGCCACCCGGCTCTGTTGAAGGAGGTCGCAGAGTATGCGACAGGTCAACTACCTCTAGTGCGGTTTCTGAGCCGGGTATGCCCATTGCACTCCTGGCATACACACAAACTCCTTTAAATTGCGTGACCACTCCGCAGTACTTCATAGAGGATTTGGAAAGTGGAATTTGATAGAACGCCTTGGTGAGGTCAGTCGCAATGATATACCTCCACTGAGCTATCAAACGCAGTGTGGCATTTCACATTCGGCATTAGCAACGGTTGGGGTTTACTGTAAGGGCCCACATCGGCGAATGTTGTAACAAGGCAAAACCCGCCGTTAGACAGTCATAATGCCATCAGGGTCTAATGAGATAAGGTCAGAGAACAGTGTTGTGCTGGGCTTGCGAGCGACAGCTTGAGGAACGTCCAACTGGGCTTGTTCAGTATGGGACTCCAGGATGTAGGTCATGCAAAAACGGCGTACATGATCATGTTTGCTAATGCCCTGTGGTGCATCAGTCAAATTGGGAATTCAGATATTTCCGGAAACCCCTACAAACAATGATGGAGCAAACCAGTGGGTACAGTCTTCATGCGGCTCAACAGTGAGCTCCTCGTTAACCTCCGCAAGTACTGCAGCAAGTTCAAGCTCAACAAAGTCCCCAGGCCACACAGTATGTGACGAGGTAGCACGAAGCACATGAGCTCACCGAATAGCATGTCTGTCTCCTAACTCCATTGGTGCCATACTCGTACGTATCTGATCCCACACAGACCTGATGCCTTGCAGGGCAGATAGAGATGTTGTTACATTCCATAAAGGGGATGCCAGCGAGAATGTCCGAATCCAAGTTTTCTACTACGAGTCCATCAAAAAAGAGCATGTGTCTGTCTCTTTGAAAATGTGTGCGTATTTTTCCAACCACCTTCAATGGCGAGGAGCCATTTGCCTGACGAGCTGACTGTGTACTGCTGGAGACTCTAAAGCCCAGTTTGATGGCATATGCTGCTCTTATCATGTTTACAGTTGCACCACTGTCGATGGTCAGCCTAACAGGAACCTGACCGTGGAAAGCTTCGAGGCAGGGTGATTGCATGATGTGAACACGCTGTACCGCCTTAGGATTGCAGGATATGTTTTTGCTGTCATCCTCTGACTCGCTGTCTGACAGACACGGAGAGCCAGCAACTAGCTGCGCTCTGGCAATGAAAGCTTTGTCTGGAGGAGGCAGGAAAGGGCACTTACTGAAGAAGTGATTGTCAGGTCTATGAGCCTCCTTACAAAGAGAGCAGGACTTCCTAGATCAACCCAATGATGCTAGCTTCTGTCTTGGAGGGTTAGACACAGCTGAGCACATAGCCCTGGCATCTTCTGACAACTGTAGTTCATCCAGTGATAAACACAGCGCTTGAGATATCTCCGGTTTGATGGACGTCAGAGTGCATGACTGTAACTCCGTACCATACCTCTGCTTTACAAGCTTTGGCAAATCGCTGTGACACGAGAGAGTAGTTTAGTCAAGCCTTTAATGGTGACCGCTAACACAACAGTAACAACAAGAAGCCAACACGAAAGCTCAGCCCGAGCCATCGGGGTCACGAACAATTTCAGGAGTCACGTCACGGTCAACGTCACACTTCACATACTGGCGGAGTCCATCCGAGTCCAGAGACAGTTGACGGAAATGTCACTGACTTGATGCATTATCATGAAAGTGATATTCAGTATTTGCATGTGTTTTTAAGTCTTGTCTAGTAGGCTACTTGAAAGCAGATGAGTTTATGTGTGCGCACACACTCAAAGCGCGCTCACATAATGCGCCTCTTAGTCAGCATGCGAATGCCGAGTTCTCTGTCGCTTTTAATAGGGTCTGTTATTGCTACACATATGCTCGTCTTAGAGACTATTCATGTAAATGAAGTCGGTTTTGTCTTAAGTAAACCTGAACAGTTGTGTGAAATATGATGCGTCAAAATATTTAATCTGTGTGTCAGATCTTAAAGCGACAGCAGACGTATTAAAATTTTAAACAGAAGACATCACTTTTCTTGACTGAATCATTTATTAATTTTTTATTTTAATCATTTTATTACTTCAAGAAATGTCTGTAGTAGTCTATTTCTGTAATAACCTTTAGATAGACCAAGAAATATATATATATATATTTCTATAATAGCCTTTATATATATATATTTAAAAAAATTATTTAAAAAAAAATATATATATATATATATATATATATATATATATATATATTATTATTATTTTATTTTTATTTTATTTGTATTTTTTCTTAATTTCTTTATTTTCTTAATTATTTCTTTATCCTGTTGTTTTTAATATGCCTACTTGGAGTGTTTACTTGCCTTCAGTAAGCTTGAGAATGTTTTACTTACATTAGTTGATTAGTTTTTGCTGTAAATCATTATTATTTTTTAAACATGGTGGCAATTTCTAGCTTCAAAGAAAAATCATTTTTCTAACATCTTTGCAGCAGTAGTTTTAATGGGTCCAAAACCACCTTGGGTGTGCATGATTTTCTAATAATTCAATGGCACATCATCAGTTTTTCTTTATATAATGTAATTTATTGTAATTAATGTAACTATAAATGCATTCAAAAATAAAACAGGTGTGAGTTTGCTGTGACTTATGGAAAGTATATATACACATAGTTTTATACACAGTGTGTCATTGTAAAGACTAGGTTTATCCCTCACAGTCTCATTTTCATCCAAGAAAAAAAAAAAGACATATAAAACCCAAAACACACACAGCCACAATCAGAAATAAAAGAGGTGCATTTTCTGCTCTTAAGGTCCCATTCACCAAGATACCTACTCCTTTACCCCCACCCTTGAATTTATACATTTACTATATCAATGAATAAAGTCAAGTACCACCCTATAATTTATCACATTCTAAAACCTGTTTCACTCTGAAATATGTCACAAGACATAACTTCTGTTACATGACTTTAAGTTTGCTAAGCAGACCACGACACTAATTATGAGATGCTGTGAAATCAAAAATCAAAATCTCAAGATCCACTAGAGGTTTGTTTTTCTTTGCTTTTTGCTTTTCAATTCACATTGCATTTTTCTAGTTAAAAACAGGGGTGCCCAAACTCTGTCCTGGTCCTTGGTTTAGCTCAACTTGCCTCAACACACCTGCCAGGGAGTTTCTAGTATGCCTAGTAAGAGCTTGATCAGTTGGTTCAGGTGTGTTTAATTGGGGCTGGAGCTAAACTCTGTAGGACACTGACCCTTTAGGACCGAGTTTGGGAACCCTTTGGGTTAAAACAATGTTAAGATACTGACAAACAGTAGCGTTTACTTGGACTCGGACTCGGCCCTTTGGGACTCGGACTTGAGTCTGACTCTGCCCATTTTGGACTCGACCGGTTAAAGACTCGGACTCGACTTAGGTGGACTCGAACCCAACACTAGTAGTAACCATGATTCTGGTTTTGGTGCATTGATTACCATTTGTAACCACAGTTTTATTACAAATACCATTGTTGATTTGTGGTTAATATAGTTGTAACTGTAGTTATCATGTTTTTTTTTTTTTTTTGTGTTATTTATGGTAAAACCACAAAGAATCACTAGTTCACTTCACGCTGCATGAAGCGCTATTGCTGTGACAGAGCTGTCATTTGTTTATGTGACGGATTGCCTTGAGATCAGATCAAACACGAGGTACTCATAAGCCAGCTCATAAAAACTGTCAGTGACAGTTACTGACGGTATTGAAAGGGCGCACAATCAGGTGAAATCCAGTAAGGGTCATACAGTACGAAATTTTTGCACGTTAAAAAATAAATATGACCTCACGTCGTGTCAATCATGTTTACACCCTGCCTACAAAACGTTTGTCCATCATAAAAATTTGGACCAGTTTAAATTTTCTGTTTACGCATCCGTAGCAAGCATTTTGATAGGAAAAGATGACGAATATGAAAAAACACATAGGTCACCTAAGTAACTAAGTCATGTATAAATTTATTTGAATATATAACCTAGGGTCTGATTTTATCCCAAAGCTGAGCATACATAACAATATCTTAGATAAGTTTATCTAAACCCTAATGTAGTCCTGGTGACTTTTTTTTTTTTTTTTTTTTTTTTTGCAGAAAAACAGCTTTATAGTCTGCTGTAGCGGTCTTTGTAGCGTGCTTGTAAACCGTACTGACTGTGATTGCAACGTGAATAAGGAATTTGATCAAGTTCTTGGGACGATGCCTGCATACACCACCTCCTCCTCCTGTTTGACTCCCTGAAAAAGACATAGAAGGAAGAATAGGATGCATATTAGATCTGTTAATTTTGCAAAAACATTTGCAAAAAAATGCATTGTTTGCTGACATATCAAATATTCGGTGTGGTAATCTTCAGCATGCTAAGTTTTGTTGTTCAGTATGACAAAAAAATCTGTCACATGGTTTAATTGGCATATTTGACAAAGTGCTGCACAATTGAATAGATACAGAAACAGTTTGAAGAAACAAATTTTTATAATTGCATATAAATTTCAGAGGTCATTCACATTTTTGCTTTGCATGGGGTGTTTAATTCAGATTATTCCGGTTGTTTTAGTAATTCTACCCAGCAAAAAAATGTAACATGTCTCCTTATACAAGAAAGCGGTTAAATTCTTAGTTTATTTGTCATGTTTTATTTGTCACTCACATTTATGCATATATCAGCAGAAATATGCCACTTTTTTCTCTCACATTGGCTTTCTGAAGGCCTCAGTTTCCGGCGAAACAGTTTAAAAGTGCATGGTTAGCGACAACACGCTTAACTATAACATGTTAACTGTTAGAGTTTTTACACTTGTTTTAATGAAGTTGAGAGATTTGTATCTGATCCAGTGTTTTTCCTCCGTTTTTTTTTTTCCTTTTTGGTCATTTCTTTAATAAAATAACTGTTTTTAAATCTAAACTTACTTATTAACTATTGAAGCTAGGGGGTGGGCTATGTGACTTTTTGTGCCGGAAATAAGGTTGCTGTAATATAAGAATGAATAAGAAATAAAAATACTACATAATCTAAAATACCATATTCACTAATAAAAAAAAAATAATAATAATAATAAGTTTTTTGTGCCTTTAATAGCGCTTCTCCTTTTCCATTTTTCTTTGTTACTCTAATATGTCAGATAACTTTAAGCTTTACTTGGTAAATGGATATATTTGCATTGTTACATGAATATAAACTATATAGCAAAATCTGTAAACTGACATTTCGTATCAGTATCAGTAAATTAAAAAGGTCTTTGCTTAACAGCTTTTCCACATAGAGAACTTCCTGTTTTCATGTTAACCATCTTTGCATCAGGATATTTTCTCACAACTAACTTCATTTTTTCCTGATTGACATTTATACTGTTGGGCCATTTTTTGTGGCTGTATGAAGTCAGTTCCTCTCAAATTACCCAGAATCACACTGTGTTTCTTGCAAGAAGTGTCACAATAATTTTTATTTTATTTTATTTTATTTTATTTTATTTTATTTTATTTTATTTATTGCATACATTTGTTTCAAAAGTATTATTAAGTAATTACTTAATTCATATTTCAGAAAATATGTACTTAACAACAACAATAATTTTTAATTATTATGAATAGTACTGCTGACAAAAATTATTATTATTATTACAATAATACAATAATAATAATAATAATAATATAAAAAGCTTATGGGACATAAACATCTAGTTGAATAAATATGCATTAATGACAGTTATAAATTCTCTTACCGATTTCTGTGCTTTCCGTTTGTAGAATGTTGGATCGGCGTAAGTGATCTCTTCATTACGAGTCTGATCTGTTCCTATAATAATAATTAAATCAACACAAAAACAACAACAAATTGCTATCTTAAATTTGTTTCTTTAAAAAAAACACTTGATTATTTTTTATTATTATTATTATTATTATTGTTTTATTTCTATTGTTATACTTTCACAGATGCTTCAGCAATAGGAAACTCTTACCTTCTTGGTCTGTTTTTCTGTGTCTCTTGCAGATCCAGAAGATCCCGACAGCAGCTACAATAAACAGAGATCCAGCAACAGCTGCCAAGATCAGCACTGTATGAGTTTCAGAGCCTAGAGGATGTGAAGTAGAGTTTGAAGTAGACTGTGGACCTGGAGTTGCAACGGATAAAGAGAGTGATTAGTGTGAGTAAATGTGTCTGATCTATAATTAACACTATAAACAGAAGCACAGTTGACTTTCTAATATACAGGTCAAGCTTTTGCTGTCCTAATATGGCACAACATTATACTATTCACATACCTGAACATGGTTTACAGAGTTTGCTAATGTCCAGATGTTGAGTCTGGTTGCTGATGGGATTGTTTACCACACAGCTGTAGGTGTTTTTATCTGTATATTTCACATCTAAAGAAAGGCTTCTGCTGAGATCAGACACACTGATGCTGGACAATAAACTGTTTCCTTTGTACCAGGAGAGAGTTGCATGACCCACATTCACCACTGAACACAACAATGAACAATTCTGCTGTGATGATGATAAAGAACATTGTGAAGAGTCTCTGCTGATGACAGGAACAGGCAGACGAGCTGAAATAAAGGGAATGAAAATATGCAGGGTCTAATTTACAACAAATAATGCTTGATTTTTATCATGAGAGTAATTTGTCTCTTTGGGGTCTGTTCTTCCTCTGTAATGCTAATGTTTCTGGAGTTTGACAGCAGTCCTTTAACTAATGGCAGGTTGATCCCAGGTTGGATCCCAGTATATTTTTTAACCCTGGCTCATAAAAATACCTGTATATACATTATTGCAGCACTGTATTGATGTACCTTACTGCACTTTTCGCAGCAGTTTCAAAGTGAAACATCCAGAAAGTGGTGCTAAAACACACATTCAATACATGACCACGACACGTTTTTATTACGCTGGTACAGACACATATTGCTGCATTTTTATTAAACTGCTTGAGGTAAGTATTCAAATATCCGGGAATGTGTCACTGAAGGTTAATGCTCTGTTGTGTTGGAAATATCCCCTAAACCAAACCCAACCCTATAGTGTTAACAAATGCAAAAAGTGCAACGGCATATCACGCGAGCTACCGAGCAAACCTACTGAATTAGAAAACTCATGCATATGAAGCTGACACTGTTCAAAAGTATCCGTTTTCAAATCGCACAGGATTTAACATTTTTTTGAAGTCATAACATAATATAATGCAACTGTGTGAAAATTTGGCTTAATCAAAGCTCTACCTGTTGTCATAGTTTTACCGCCTCTAGTGTTCATTTTAGCTGGAAACTGCAGAGATTCTTACATATAGGTACATTTTTCAGTTTTGCAGAAATGCATACAGAAGCACGTATTTCCAGTGAGCCTACGTTGATATTTTTAATCACTCCTGTTAAAAGACTAAGATTAATGATAAAAAGGCCAGATTTTACTGTTATTCACTCTCATCTTATCAGCTGCTTTGAATTAATAGTGGTGTCAATACATTTAAAAAAATTAACAAATTAATCACAATTTTTTTTCTGAAATTAATCGTGAAATTAATCAAATTAATGTAGAGACAGCTTAAAGGAAGTATAATTTTGATATTTGTTTAATGTCAGCTTTTTTTTATGACTGAAGGCAAGTATCACTGATACCAACTGATGTCTCTAATATTATTTTCCATTGATTAAAGCCATTTAAAATTACAGTATACTTAAGAGCTTTCAAATTAACATTTTTTAGACTTGTAATTTAAGTGAACTTAAAACAATCTTCACATAAACCCATAGCTACCTGTGCCCTTCAGCAAGATAGTCAAATATAGTCAAATTTACTAAAATTATCAAACACTAAAATGTAAATTAAATAAAAGATAAAGCTTAAAACTACAGTAGTTATTGATTTTCTCTTTTTTAATTGTGTTCTTTAATTAACAGACATCACAGCAGTTGGTTATTAGGATATTTTGGCTGCTGTTACTTTAAAAGCTGCTGCTGCTGAACTGCAGCAGATCTGATACTGCTTTAAATGTAACTCTTACGTCATATACACTTACATGGACAGTTTTAAGGCAGATTTAGGTGCCTTTTTTGTAACTTCATGACTTAACTGATGACGTAACTACGTAAATAAATAAATAAATAAATAATAATCATAAAAATAAATAAATAAATAAATAATTGCCTGCGTGCCATGCTCATTTTGACACCAATAAGTTATAGTTCTCAATTTCAATAATCATGACAATTCTTTAACTCTTACAGTACTTACACTGACTCTTACAGAAGCTTTGTACAAATGTATTTGCATAATATGAAAATAATTAATTTTAAACCATATTAGCCTAAACTAGATTTTTACATTTATTAAAGAAAATGTGAGCATCTGTGCAAAATTTGCTACCAACATATTTCAAGGACGTTGACAGGTAAATTAATTGAAATATTAAGCATAACTGATTAATATTTAAATCTTTAAAATACAGCCGACTACTCAGGCGAGACACTGCTATGATAATGTACACACTTTTATGATTTTCTGTTAAGCCACCTTGAAACATTGGCTATTCTGAAAAACAACATACAGATAAATTTAAAATAGTATAATTGTTTTTATCCCAAATTTAGCCTTGTTAAATGGAATTTAATTTTTCATTATAAATAAATGAAAGTAAGGGTAACACTTTACAATAAGGTTCTATTAGTTAATGTTAGTTAATGCATTAACGTTTGATTTTAATATTTTCATAGTTTTAATGTATTCATAATTAATAACTTAATGTATTAATAAAAGTGCTTTAAAATTGTTTTTCATTGTTCATGTTAACTAACATACGTAACAAATGTTAAAAATTGTTAGGTGTTGCAGAGACAGTCCAT
>NW_026128396.1:25750-47351 GCF_022985175.1 Labeo rohita
TTTTTTACACTGTAATGGAAAGTAAGATAACTAACAAACTACTACTACTACTTTGTTATTTATGTGGTGAAATGTTGTGTAAGAAAACTGGTTTGACTGCACTGTATCCCTAAAATTTCTAGTTTAAACTTGTCATTTGCTAGAAACTGATTTCTTGATGGAAGTTTTGTGTTCAAATATTTCAACTCAGATCAGTGTTTCGTGTCTGATAATTTTGACACGAAACATCTAAATAATCTATCAAGCAGCTGTGTAATAAGTGAAATAATGTACATTCAGCCAGCTGTTATCGCAAAATTAAGATGTATACTATCCCTTACTTATTATAATCTTAATTCAAGTGATGAAGGATTGACAGTCTGACAGTAATCAGTGTTGAGTGCTACTGTAAGGTTCACTCTGCCTGGTTTAAACTCTGTAACCTATTACATTTCCAAAGTAACCTTCCCAACACTAGTAACGACTCCCTGAAGCTGTATTTCACATCTGATGTCTAAAGATTCTTCCCACACAAATGTATTAGCTGAACTAGATTAAAATCAAACACTCAAATACTCACTTTTGTCTTTTAAGAGGAGCTTAATTAAAACCATAAAAAGAGTATTTCCAAAGCTTGTAATAATTTTAAAACTACAAGCTTAGAGTTACAGCTTGATTCTTCTTCAGTATGTCAATGTGCGACTGAGAAATGTGTTTCTGTTCTTCAGGAGTGTTTGCTGATTCAGATGGAGTGAAGTCAATATCAGTGATGGAGGGAGATTCAGTCACTCTACAATCTGGTCTTACTAAAACAGAGAAAGATGAAGTGATAACATGGGCGTTTGGAGATCCAGGGGTTCATATAGCTCGCATTAATGTAGAAGCTAGACACTTCAACACATGTGATGATGTTCTTGATGGGAAATTCAGAGCCAGACTGAAGCTGGATCATCAGACTGGATCTCTGACCATCACAAACATCAAAACCACAGACTCTGGACTTTATAACATAACCATCAGACGCAGGAAAATGATCACATACAAATTCAATGTTACTGTCTATGGTGAGTGAGCAATTACAGGTTTGCCTGTTTTGTCTATAACAGTATAATATTAGTAAAACTACAGCTATAGTGGTCTTCTTAGCACTGACTTAGTAAGGATCAAGTGAGTCCCATTCAAAAACACTTGATGGACTGTCTCTGCAACATCTAACAAGAATAACAAATGTTCATCAGGTTTACATTTTTAACATTTGTTAAGTATGTTAGTTAACATGAACAATGAAAAACAATTGTAAAGCACTTTTATTAATACATTGTTATTAATTATTAATACATTAAAATTATGAAAATATTAAAATCAAAAGTTAACGCATTAACTAAGATTAACTAATGGAACCTTATTTTAAAGTGTTACCCTTACTTCTGTTTATTTATAATGAAAAGTTTAATTCTATTTAACAATTAACAATTTATACTATTTTAAATTTATCTGTATGTTGTTTTTCAGAATAGCCAATGTTTCAAGGTGGCTTAACAGAAAATCATAAAAGTGTGTACATTATCATAGCAGTGTCTCGCCTGAGTAGTCGGCTGTATTTTAAAGATTTAAGTATTGATCAGTTACGCTTAATATTTCAGTTAATTTACCTGTCAATGTGTGAACTATGTGGTAGTGAATTTTGCACAGATGCTCACATTTTCTTTAATAAATGTAAAAATCTAGTTTAGGCTATATGGTTTGAAATTAGTTATTTTCATATTATACAAATACGCTTGTACTGTGAGATTCAGGATTTTTTTTTTTTTTTTTTTTAAGATTTAAATGCAGGCAATTTCTTTTTTCTTTCTTTCTTTATTTGTTATTTATTTATTTTCATTTTAACATGTTAAAATTATTTCACGCAATTAACGCAAGGTCAGGGCTATGTTTGGCCACCCCACCCACAACCACAAAAAAAAAAAAAAAGCTTTTATTTAGAAGCAGAACATATCCCAATAACCAGCTGCTGTGATGTCTGTTAATTAAAAAACAAAATTAAAAAGGGGAAATCAGTAACTTCTGTAGTTTTAATCTTTATCTTTTATTTAATTTAGATTTTACTGTTTGATAACTTTAGTAAATTTGGCTATATTTTCTTGCTGGAGGGCACAGGCTATATCACAGTTATTATAATGGGTTTATGTGAAGATTTAAGGTCACTTAAATTACAAGTCTAAAGAAATGTTAAATTGAAAGCTCTTAAGTATACTGTAATGTTTAATGGCTATAGTCAATGGTTAAATATTAGGAAAATAATATTAGAGACATCAGTTGGTATCAGTAATACTTGCCTTCAGTCATAAAAAAAAAAAAAAAAAAACATTAAACAAATATGAAAAATATACTTCCTTTATGTTGTTTCTACATTAATTTGAAGATTGAATGTGCAATTTTTGCAATATACAAGTATAATAAAAAAATCGTACTGTTAGGTGGCATTTGTAATAAATTTCGCTTTCGCCAACCTAGGGAGGTGAAATAGGGTAGTGATGGGTACTCATGTCACAGCTGACATTATGATTCTTGGATCACGTGTCAATTAATGTGTGGTTATGAGTACATCACATAAGAAAGATTGGTGGGATCTCTAACTTGTAGAACCTCTTCTGTATTATCAACACAAGGAAGACACAAGTTGTAATAAAATACATTTTATTAACAAGATAGACAAGAGTAATCAACAACTACTAAATGAATACCATGAATGAAGAAGGAATAAAGTGCATAAGATGCATAAAAAGCAAGTGATTATGTTGGGAGTTGCTATATCAGAGCTACGTTATCTGGAAAGATAAACTGTTGCTACTCTGAAACAAATAAGGTAAATAACCTTACTGTGCATCAAACAAATATGTGTAATTTGTTATCAACTGCAATCAGCTATATAATACCTAATGTAACTTAGAAAATCATTTACTGATAATATACAACAATGCCAAGGTCTCTGGAAGAGGTTTGGAAGTGATATTTACGTTCTCTGTGGTTGAGTGAGCAGTCCGGTGGTGGCGACTTCTTCCACTGGTTGCGCTGGTGGCAGTACAGTTGGGAAAGGAGCAGGAATCTGTTTCGACAGCCTTGAAGATGAAGCGCTGTAGGATGCTGGTCTCCTGGAGCACCAAGGGTCCTAAGATCTGGAACATGCAGATGTGGCCCTGGAGTCCTTGGAACACGCAAGCAAAAGTAATTGAAGTGAAGGTTTGCATGCCGGAGCTAAACCTTGTTGCAAATGTCTGTGTGTCTTCTGCGTCTCTGGGCTAGAGACTCAGAACTTGGTCAATCCGCTTTGTCTCTATAGGATGGAGACTCAGGATGCTGCATCAGTTGTTGTCTAACTGGACGAAGACTCTGAACGTAGATTATCTCATTCCTCGCAGGCTAGAGGCTCAGAACATGGTCGTATCTGTTGCTGCCTCAAAAAGCTCGACTGGCTGCAGACTCAGAACGGAGGTGTTTCTGCTATTGTCTCACCCTGACGGGCGGCAGACTTAGAAAGGTGTTTCTGTTAACGTCCCCTAGACATGCCGGAGACTCAGAACTTTGTTGCTCTGTTAGTGTCTTTTACAAGACTCAGACTCAGAACGGGTGTTTCTGTTACAGTCCTGGCCGCAGACTCAGAACAAGGAGGTGTTTCTGGACCTTTATCCCTTTCCGATGTGGAGGAGATTGCAATCTGGCGCTTCTCCATTTCCATGCTGTGATTGGCTGGTTCCATCAGAGTGGGATGCTAAGTTTGTGTAAGGTGTTGCACTACACGTTGATTTCACAAGGAATACTTATTCCTCTGAATAAGTATAAGATATGTGTGTTGTAGTGTGCATCAGTTTTAAGGTTTGTAAACCTAGTTATGAATGGATTTGGATGGATCTCCATGATCTCTCTTAGTTTCACCCACTGCTGCTGCATCTGGAGGTCCTGAGGAATTTTTATGGTTGGTCACAGGCCAAACCCTTAGGAACAATCTCAAGGTGGGTGAAGGGCATAAACTGCATTTTTACCAATAGGAAGTTCTGTCCTTCCCAGGCTTTGCACCAAAGGTGGTCTTCTTGTGCTCTAAGAGGTGTCTGGCTGTTGTCCTGGCATCTTTATCTGATGCCGTTGGACAGTCTGTTTATGTTAGTTCACCAAGATCTAATCAAAATGTAGCAAACCTATGTCCAGTATTGTGGTCAGGGAGGGCTCCTGCCATAAACTGGGCCCTGAAATGTGCTGTCCACTACACATTAATCATAATTTATCATGATTAATTTCAGAAAAAAATGTGTGATTATTTTTTTTTTTTAATCTATTGACACCACTATTAATACAAAAATGATAAGATGATAAGATGATAGTGATTAACAGTAAAATTAGGCCTTTTTTTATTAATCTTGGTCTTTTAACAGGAGTAATTAAAAATATTAACATAGGCTCACTGGAAATACGTGCTTCTATATAAATTACCTATATGTAAGGATCTTTGCAGTTTCCAGTTTAAATGAACACTGGAGACAGTAAAACTATGACAACTTGTATTCCTTTTCACACAAAGTATGATTTACAGAGTTTTGATTAAGCCTAATTTTCACAGTTACTTGCAGAATATTATGTTATGACTTCAAAACAATTTTAACATCCTGTGCGATTTGAAAACTGATACTTTTGAACACTGTCAGCTTCATATGCGTGAGTTTTCTAATTCAACAGGTTTGCTCGGCAGCTCATGTCATATGGCATTGCACTTGATGAAGAGCTCTGGTACGAACCCCATGAAACAGCTCAAATCCGCAAGTATGTTAAAATAGCACAGCAGCATCAACAAATGCATTTTATTTTTGCATTAGTTAACACTATCGGGTAGATTTAGGGCTGGGTTTGGTGTAGGGGATATTTCCAACACCATAGAGCATTAACCTTTAGCGACACTCCCCAGATATTTGAATACCTCAAACAGCCTAATAAAAAGGCAGCAATATGTGTCTGTACCAACGTAATAAAACATGCCATGTTCACATACTGAACGAGTGTTTTAGCAGCACTTTCTGAACGTTTCACTTTGAAACTGCCACGAATCCTGTAGTAAGATACGTCATTGCGGTGTTGCAGAAATGTATATAGGGCACTTATTTCCATGAGCCTGGGTTGAAAAATAGTGGGATCCGAAGGCACGAGATCAACCTGCCCTTAGTTAAAGGACTGCTGTCAAACTCCAGAAACATTAGCATTACAGAGGAAGAACTGACCCCAGAGAGACAAATTACTCTCATGATAAAAATCAATCATTATTTGTTGTAAATTAGACCCTGAATATTTTCATTCCCTTTATTTCAGCTCGTCTGTCTGTTCCTGTCATCAGCAGAGACACTTCACAATGTTCTTTATCATCATCATCACAGCAGAATTGTTCATTGTTGTGTTCAGTGGTGAATGTGAGTCATGTGACTCTCTCCTGGTACAAAGGAAACAGTTTATTGTCCAGCATCAGTGTGTCTGATCTCAGCATCAGTCTCTCTCTACCTCTGGAGGTGGAATATCAGGATAAAAACACCTACAGCTGTGTGATCAACAATCCCATCAGCAACCAGACCACACATCTCAACATCAGTGAACTGTGTCATACATGTTCAGGTATGGCAGCGCTGAAATATGTGGTTATTTATTTACTTATTTTTTCCATACAATGAAAGTTCATAGTTATTAAGCCCAAATAAGTCCCTCTATTTTTTGTATTTAAGAAAATTGCTAGCATTTTTCTTAAATTGACACTACCTGCACTCTTTTAATTCCTGACAGAGAGCAACAAGTCGGCTTGTTGAAAATCATGTTCTCTTTGCTCACTTTTTATTTTAGAAGTCCATGTCCACGTCCAATGTTGTGGTTCTACCGAAGCTGTGATCCGATTGGTCCTCTCTGCTATGGTGGGCGTGGCTACTGTGGCGGTTGTGGTTTATGACATCAGATCTACAAGTGGCTAAAAGGAGAAAACAGATCTGGTGTTTTGATCCATTGATGCAACAATATATATGCAAGGATTTAAATTCAAGTTAAAGTATTATAAAATCAACAAGACCTTCAATGTGTGGGTGCAAATGTATTAAAAAAAATGTATGCACACTATATAAGAAAGGAAAGTATATAGAAAAACTATATAAGGCATTCAAAAGAGAATGTGGTCTAAAGGTATTCGTGATGCAAAACAAAGAATTGCTTACCAAAGCTCTCCTCAATATGATGTACGTTAAGGCCATCTGGTGGCCAAAGTGCTATTTATAACTTCATTTTAATCTTATATACCATGAATTTTATATTTCTGTTAAAGTAGTTATATATATATATATATATATATATATTATATAATTTACTTTGCTGTGCACTATTTGTATTTTGTTTTGCACAAAATAAATAAATTAATTAATTAAATTAAATATGAAAGGGGTGCCAGCTCATTTGGTCTGTGCCAGTTGATTAATGAAGAATTTTCATTTTGTGAATTATAACACATTTACAGCATTTGCCAAGTTTATTGTAAAACCACAAAGACAATGTAAACAATGTGCACCTCACAATACAATACTAATACAAATTTATTATAAGACAAAAGAGTGCATCAGTGCTTTATTTTTTTTGGTGCAAAGACTGGAAAATTTGTCATCAAAATACAAAATCTGTGCTACACATTGCTATAACACTAATTACCATTTTCAGTAAAAAGAAAATCTCCAGAAACAAAATGGCCTAGAAAACCACAGTTGAAGGCGTCAGCATATTCCACCAATAATGTCAGATCTTTTTCCACCTTTCATTCACCTTATTAATAAAGCATACAGACAAGTAGAATAGCCTAGAATGTGAATCCCCCATAGAAAGAAAATGCTTAATTAATGGAATAAATGAAATATACAGAGGCCGAATTCAGTAAAGTTTAAATTAAACATAGGAATTTTATAATTTTATTATTTATTTATTTTATATTTTATTAAGATGTCTACTACTATGTACGTAGACAGCAATGTGGTAATCCATTGAGCCATGTTATGAGTTTTTAACGTTTTTCTACGGGGGAGAAAACACTTGAAACTCTGGGCATTCAGTACATATTCTGGGCTCGTCTGCTTTTCTGTGCATCATATATTTTATAAATGAACTCTGTACCAGATTTGGTCTTTTTATATTATGGTCTTGGTCTATTAGCTAGTCTAAGTGTTTTCTATGGGGGAGTGCATTAGCGCATTGCATTCATTTGCTTTATTAATATTAATAAGGTTATTAATAGTTAAATTGTTATTAGTGTTAATAGTATTTATTAATACAGAATTTGGGCCTCCAATATTTTAGTACATTAAGCCCATAGGCGGAGAGTGAACCAAGTCCAGGGTAAGGTGTTGTGGAGCAGTCGATGAACTTTCTCAATGGAGTAAATGAAGCTCGAGAAGCAGAGTTACAGATGTCAAAATAAGACTTTATCTAACAAAGCAACAAAGCTGAGACAACAGGTACCGCATCTAGTCTCCGTCTGTCCGGGTATCCATTCTTATACCTATCCATGCTAACCAAAATTGGTAATTCTGGTTTTTTATTGCTTATGCCTGTCTGGTTCGCCACAATTAATTACTAGCCCACCTGGCCCATTTTTAATGGTGGAATTTGGTTAGATCAGCCATTTTTAAAAATAACTTTTATTCCACCATCTCCCATTGGTTGGAGATGGTCACATGGGACATATATCAAACATGTTTACATGTATCTGTCATATGTTGGAAGTCACCCAAAGTTCATTAGTTTGCTTAAGTTCACTGGTATGGTCCAGTGGAAATCACCGGTGCTGCCCAACAGCATACATATATGAAACTCTCAATCTGTGTTAAGACATCCAGTATTGTAACAATCAGCATATTGATCTGTCTGTTGATTACTGTTATGACCATACATCATATGTTCAAGTAAATAATACCATAATGAATAACATAATATATTTTAAGAATACACAATAAAGACTAAAGCAGCCAAATCTATTAAGCATACAAATATCATAAACCCATCTTTTTAGGCAAGAAACAGATATGGGTGTCGGGCTAATAAAATATTTTTAATGGGACTGCTGCTGATGTTACTGCAGGAGGGATAATAGAAATACACTGTGTCTTGTTACTGATTCCTGTAAGAACATTTTGGTGGTGGTTTAGCCACAAAACTATAATAGAACACATACTATTGAACATGAAAGCAATACATAATTTACACTTAAAATAAATACAAGCTTCTAGCTTCAAAGGCTGTGTCTTGTTACAGATCTCATAAAGAACATTTTGCAGTAGTTTTCATTGTCAAAAGTGATGCAGAAGGCACACTATTGACATTTGAAATTAGCTTGCAAAACCTTCCAAAGAGTGTCCTGTGTTACTGCCCCCTAGAGGAACATACTGTTGATAAGACTGAGTTTGACATTCAAACTTATAAATTCATTTAAAATCAATACAGTCTTCTATTTCCACTTCAAAAGGTGTGTTTTGTTTTTGATTCCCAAATGAACATTTTAATTCAGATTTTACTTTCATATGTCATTTAGGACACATACTATTGAATTAAATGTTTAAAAAAAATCATGTATATTCCTTTTTTCCCCTTTATTTGTCTTGAGCAGTTAAACTGTCCACTATTCTTCAGAAAACATCTCCAGGTCTCACAAACTCTTTGGGTAAATTGAAGCTTCTGACATAATTCAGCTATTAGTTTGTTTTGTGGATTATATGTAAACATCTTTGATGCAAAATGTCTGACTTTAGGACTTTAGAACAGTTCTAAACAATAAAATGCATTTTGTGTGATCCCTCTTATTATGGTAAAATCAATCAATCAATCAATCAATCAATCAATCAATCAATCACAAAATCAAAATATTTAGCAGATTCTGCAGGGGTTATGTAAACTTTTGACCACAACTGTGTATTTTCACAGAACTGTAAGTCATAGTTTGTTTTGTGGACAGCTAGCAAATGTTTATATTTATTTATCATTTGTAACTTAGAATCAAAAATTTTAAATGTTGAAAATTTTTAAATAAACACATTTAGAATTAGTTAATAAAATTAATTAAAATGCATTTCATCCAATAATTGTAATTACTGAACAAGATCCAATACCTTCTGTAATTTTATTTATTTAAAATTTAATTTAATTTAATTTATATTTATATTTATATTTATATTTATATTTATATTTATATAGAAACAAAAAACAAAAAACTAGAAAATATTTTCTTGCTAGATTTCTGTTTAAGTAATGCATAATGAAATATTTATGTATGTATGTTTATTTATATCTTTTGTAATTTTTATTGACCAATGTATTATATATCAATAAAATAATATACTATATATGGACTGTTTTTGTATTTTCAAAACAGAACTTTAAAAATATGCTCAGATTTGTTGTTTTTTTGTCTAAGATCAGACTGTGTTCTCATGGTCCCAACATTAAAATGTTCTTCTAAACCAGTAACAAGATATAGGTTTTGAAGTTGTGATGGAAAAGTGCATGCAATTAAATTAATTTATTGACAGATTAAAATTTTAATAGCATGTGTCCTGAATGACATATGACAGAAACCTGAATTGAAATGTTAATTTAAGAATCAGAAACAAGACACATAATTTAAAGTTGAAATAGAAGACTGTACTGATTTTAAATTAACTTACAATTTTGAATGTCAAACTCAGTCAAAACCACAGTGTCTTGGTCTAGGGGGCAGTAATACAGGAGACCCTTTGGAAGGTTGCGCACAGGCGATTTTTGTAATGTTGTGCAGAAGTGTGGGACTTCTGCACAATGAACAATGGCAATGAAAACTACTGCAAACAAGATCTGAAACAAGACACAGCCTTTGAGGCTGAGATAGAAGATTGTATTTATTTAAATGTAAATTATGTATTGCTTTCATTTTCAGTAGTATCTGTTCTATTATAGTCCTGTGACTAAAACCACCACCAAAATGTTTTTCTAGGAATCAGTAACAAGACACACCCTTTGGATCTGAGAAAGAAAACTGCATGCATTTTAAATGAATTTATTAACAGGTTTGAATTTAATACAATAGTGTGTGTCCTGATTTACATATGACAGTAAAACTTGCATGGGAATGCTATTTTAGGCCCAAAAAACAAGACACAGCTTTTGAAGTTGAGATGGAATACTAGCATTTTAAATTAATTTATTAAAATAGTTTGAATGTCAAACTCAGTCAAAACAACATTATCTTCCTCTAAAGGGCAGTAATACAGGAGACTCTTTGGAAGGTTTTGCAAGCGATTTGTGAATGTCAATAGCGTGACGTCTGCATCTCTTTTGACAATGAAAACTACTGAAAAATGTTCTTCATGAAATCTGTAACAAGACAGCCTTTGAAGCTGAGATAAATGATTGCATTTATTTTAAACTAAATTATGTATTACTTCATTTTCAATAGTATTACACAGCTAGAAATGCTTCATATTCTGGAAATATTTTCAGCTGCAAGTTTTATTTTAGTTCCCATAATATTCTCTCCTAAAAGGTAGGATCACATTCTCTAAAAACATTCCACAAATGTTTATTGAAAACATTGTTAGAACATTATCCTCTAACATTCTAATAAAGATTCCCATCACACTAGATGTGGATTTACATTGCTCAGATGTCACATTTTGGTTGAAAGTGAAAACCCAATCTTTTTTTTGATGCCAAGCTCCAGCCTTAAATAACTCCAAAAACAGCATTACCAGCTTCACTTATTATAAACCAAATTGGTTTTATTTCTGTCATACATTTACACAAGTTTATTGGAATTAACAGAGGTTTAGATGTTGATTAAAAGTAAAGGTTTGGTTTGATGTCACCATTTTGGTGAGAAGTGTTTGCTTTAGTTGGGCAATTTGACTCTTTTCATTTTTTTTTTTTCTAGTGGCTGTAACTGTTTTTTTTTTTTTGTTATGGCAAAAACAGCAAGAGAAAATGTGATCAGATGGTATTGACTACTTGCTGATGTTAACACTATCATCACATAGTGATCTGATCACATCTAGAGTTTAATCTCTGCTATTAAATTCATATTAGCAATTATAGTAGTGTTTCAACAGCATAAAATCCAGTAATGTACTGATAAGAAAACATGTATTTTTACCTTTAATTTTTAAAACACACTGTTCACAAATCAATTTGAACTACTGAATGCTTTGACACAAACAAACATCAAGAATCAGTGTATGAATCTCAACAATGGTGACATGCTTCATGCATTCTTGGTGCCCTGGATGAGTTTTGTATGATGCAGCCATAATGCATTGCAGCATGTCAGCATTGAGATTCATACACTGATTCTTGATGTTTGTGTCAAATAAATTTGTTTGTTTTTAAATCACTGAAATTTTCTAATTAAAATTCTGCTGAATCTTAGTCTTCAGAACCATTGAGTTGCCACAATGTGCAAGTGTGTCAGATAAAATCAGATCACTATCATCTGTCCACATTTTCTCATGCTGTTTTTGCCATAATGCACATACCTACAGCAGCTAGAGTAAAAAATCAAAAATTCAGGAGTCAATTTTGCTCAACTAAAGCAAACTTCTCACCATAATGGTAACATCAAACTAAACTATTTTCAAATTGACATCAACAATATCCAATGTGAATCGTCCCACTTAAATCTATTAAAATGTTAGAGGATAATGTTGTTATTAATAAACATTTGTAGAATATTTTTAGAGAATGTTATTCTACCTTTTAAAAGAATATTCTGGGAACTAAAATAAAACTTGTCACTGAAAACATTACCAGAACGTAGCATAATGTTCTCTGAGCATTCTTAGAACAATGACTTTGCTAGCTGGGTTGTTCTATTATAGTTCTGTGGCTAAAACCACCACCAAAATGTTTGCTATCTGTAACAAGACACACCCTTTAAAGTTGTGATATAAAACAGTGTCATAAATATATATTTTTTTCTTTTTTAATTTTTAAGATTTATTCAAGTCAAAACGGCAAAACAACACTTTGCCAGCTTTGACTGAATTGTTGAATTTCAAAAGCATGTGTTCTGTTATACAGGATGGGCCATTTATATGGATACATCACACATCAAACTTATTGGGAATTTCACAAGAAAAATAATGGTGTGCTTGGTTTTAACGTAACTTTATTCTTTCATGAGTTATTTACAAGTTTCTGTAAATAACTCATGGCCCACCCTGGCCCACCCTGTAGTTCTGTGACTAAAACAAATATAAAAATGTTCTTATAAAAAACAGAAACAAGACACACACACCATAAAGGTGATACAGAAGTGTATTTATTTTAAATGAATTTATTTATTGGTTTATTTCAATAGCAACTTTTTGGTGTCATACTTCTGTGAATACAATAAACATTAAAATGTTCTCACAAGGACCTGGAATAATTTTACTACTTGATTATGGAATGATAATTTTTAATATTGTTTTGCTTAATTTATTTATTTATTTATTAATAGTAATAATATATAACCACAATCACATATCTTGTTTACAATATTTCTTGTTTAAATGCAAGTGAGCAACAAGCCAGCAGAATTATATATATATATATATATATGTTCTATATTTCATAATTTCATATATTTATGTAACACAATTTGTATAACGTATTCATTTACATGTAGAATTAACAATGTTTTTTTAAAAAAAAAAAAAAAAAAAAAAAAAAAAAAAAAAAAACTTGCACACTTTCGAAGTTTTTTTGAACATACGTTTCTTATTTATTTGGTTCTACATTGTTTGCTGATTTTTACTTTGTGTAATTTCTTTCTTATTCGTTTTGATAATAAAAGTTCTACGTTGCTATTTATTTGTTTCCACGGTGTTTACCGATTTTCAGTTTTGTGTACTATATAGGCTATTTACAATTTATGTAGTGCTAGCCTAAGTTATGATTAATTTATAGGCTAAGTGAGTTTAACGTTGTATTTGTTGTTGCTTGAATGGGATTCAACAAACTGACGCCGAATTGCCGCTAATTTAAAAGTGAAAGTAAAATGTCCAGCTATTTAAAAGTGAAGGAAAGGGAGTGAAAAGAGGGAAACTGATGAGATGTGCCATTGACATTCGAAGCCAGTTTCCTACTTTCCTCATAACTGGGAAAATTGTTTCTGATGTAGCCAAACAACTTGCAAAAGCGAGTCCTCTCTATCAAGACACGTTGAGAATCATGAGTCGCGACTATGGCGCTTAAACTGAAATTAATTTACCTAAAACGTACTTACTCTATCCACTAAAATAATAAGATAATATAAAAAAAAAAAAAAAAAAAAAAAAAAAAAAAGAATTTTCATAGCTAAGACAAAATCATGATTGGCTCTCGAAACTGAACATAAACCAGACAATAGACCAAGAATATTTTATTATTACTATAATAATAACTATTATTGTTTATTCCACGATAGAATGAAGTTTCACAACAGTATATGTAAAATATATATAATGGGTTCAAAATCAGCGCAATCACGTAGTATAACGAAAACAAAGCTATTTTAAAATAAACAAACAAAGCAAAATAACTCAAATTACATTTAAAAACTACAAAAAAAAAAAAAAGCCAAAAAATCCCTGCAATTCAAGTACTGGATTCACACAGTGTCAGTCAATGACAATATACAGTTTTCAAATTAGACACAAACTTACTTTCTAGCATCTTTTAGAAGTGTAAAGGGAGTCACAGAGAGACATGACATTAAGAATAAACATGCGTACCCAGAATAATCTATACATACACCAGCTCATAAAATATTTTCATAAGCAAGTAATTGAGAGTGGAGAAGCAAGTATGAAATCTGAGATTCTGATTAGATTTCGTTTAGATGGTCAAATAACAATGAATTAGTCTGTAGATCAGTGTGAACTTCCTTCACATGAAGAGAAATATGATTTTGAGCAATTTTAGAAGATGATATATTATTTGTATTCTGAAGCTGTGTGTCTTCACTCATCAAAGGCATGTATGTCTCCCCTTGGTCACAGCAACCTTTTGCAGTGCAATCTGGGGAAATAAAAGCTGAAATTAAAAGTTAAGATTCCATAAATAAAGATAAGGGGTGTAACAATGCATTTTGTACCAAACCGTCACAGGAATGGCATCTCGGTTCGGTGCATGAGGCCTTACAATGAATACAGGCAATTTACCATCAATCCAGAAGGGGTGCCTGCAGTAATGCAACTCTGTTTTATAACCGCAAGCAGAAGAAATGCGAATGACAAGAGTTGCGCATTTGAAAACAAAGCAGACTAGACAGTGACCATGTGCTGATTCTGAACGTGCCTCTCACTGACTAAGTAGTATAATGTTATTTTAAAGGCCTCATACCAGCAAAATCAACTTAAAACATTGTCATTTATTGTCTTTTTAATAATGCATCGCTATAAAAGGTATTTTGTAAATTAAAGAAAACAAATAGGATGTCACTTTCTGCCATTTAAGTTTCCTTTTGTCACAAAAATGAACTGAAACTCAAATATAGGCTACGTTATGAGTCACACTGTTTCTTTTCCCTTGTTTATCTGTTAACTAAATCAAATATATTTCAAGTATTTATTCCTTGTATGTATATATGTGCTGCAGATTATATGTAACATTATAATTTGATATAATATTTAGTATTTTCACATCTAGGTGGAAAAAAGTGTAATTTCTACTACTGTCTGTTCAAAATAAATGAAAAGAAACCTAGCATAGCAAGGACAGTAGATTTGTTTTTTATTCCTGTTGTACCGAAATCGTATCGAACGGTGACCCTCGAACCGAGGTACTTACCTAACTGTGACATCTGTGTACCGTGACACCCCTAATATATATATTGTAGTTAAAATATAAATTGCAATACATAAACTGTAGTTAGATATACATCTATATATATATGAAGTATATCTAACTACAATTTGGTGCAGTTGCTGATATTTATATGGCCAAACTAAGATGAAATTCTGATATAAAAAGTTTGATTGTAATAATAAAGTAAAACAAACAGATAAGTTAAAATTCTGAGGATTTGTGGCATCTTTCTTTCACACAGGACACATTCATTTGTTCATAAACAGCTACATGCAGTAAAACACATTTTGTACGTCAATTAAAAAAAACAAACAAAAAAAAAAAAAAACACATTATGCAGAATGAACAATTAAAACACTGCAGACACAAAACAATGATTTACTTATTGTCTCTGATGAACACAAATCAAGTGCTTTCCTGTCACACATTTCCAAAGATAATGATTTACAATTATGATTGATATGTCTAGTTAAATGATAATAAATTAATGTATTACACCAAAAGATTTGAGTTACTCACCAGAGATGGCCATCATCTGTCACAGAAGTTTATACTGTAAAAACAGAGGATTATGAAACAAATTTTAATGAGAACAATACAAACACACAGAAATGAATGCACGTCTGCATCCTGCTTCTGCTTGTTAAATCATTAGTCATATTCTGCCATTTCACCACCGTCTATAATATTTGAGCACAATAAATCTGCAGCACATTAAAGCACTTTTTTTTTTCTCATGCTGGATCAGCTGTATAATACTTACACACTTCTTTTTTTGTCTTGTAGTAAAACACACCAGCTACAGGTGCAGCTATAAGCACCAGTACAGAAACAACTATTCCTGCTATAGCACCTGGAGACAGACCTGAATCTGAAACAACTGAAAACAGACAGTCATTAGTGTAAAGTTCTATCACCAGCTTTCATTTGATTAACCATCAGATAAGAAAATATTATAAATAAGAGTCTGATTCTGTTTAAAGTGAAGAGCATTCTAATGATTGTAACTTCAGATTTTCTCATTCACTGTTGATCTGGTTATACTGTTTTGGCTGGTGTTTGATGTGAACATAGGACTGAATTCAATCAAAACATTATAAGAAGTAAATAACGCAGAGCTAAAACATGACAACATTCATAAACATGTCAACAGTTGTTATAAGGCTTTTAGACTGACAGGTGTCAGTCATGAGTTCTGTTTACAGATATCATTAAATGTACTTTAATATTTAAATTGTCGATGCACAAACATCAAAGCGGAAAGGAATTAAAAGGAATTAGGTGAGAAAATAATAAATACAAGAATTAAAAAAATACATTTTAAAGTTACACTAAGCAACTTTTTTGTTCAGAAGTAACATGAAGCTGAAAGTTTATCACAACAAATGAAAAACAGTTATGACGGACCATGCTAAACAGCAAATATACATATAAATAATTTCATTATGGGTTGTTGTAATACTATGCTGCATATTATTTTCAAGGATTGACCGTATAAATTATGAACCTAGTGGATTGCCAAATTAATGTCTTTAGCTGAATAAATAGTCAACTTGTGTTTCTTTCCATTTAAACTGGTCTTGATATTGGAAATGTATCAATATGCAAAAAATAATTTTAACGATAAAAAATGAATCTGTAAAATAGATTTATATTTAAGATAAAAATATCTTAATTCTGTAATCCTATTCATTATTATTCTTTTTTATAAATGACTAATAGTGAAAAACAAACACAGTAACTAACAGTGCACTCAGTAAACTACTAAGTCTGTGTGGTATTAATCATTTTTCTCAAATAAAGACCAAAGTGCACTAAATGCATTAAACACTCACCATCGACTGTGAAGCTCTTCTGAAATTTTGCAAAGGTGGTGGAGACTTCAAAATTTCCAGAGTCTGTGGTTCTGACGTTAATGATGGTCAGAGATCCAGTCTTGTCATCCAGTTTCAGTCGGTCTTTGAATTTCCCACCAAGAACTTCATCATCTATATCGGTCCGACCAGCTGCTTTATTGATTCTAGCTATGAGATCTTTTTCAGCTCCAAACCTCCACTCTAACACATCATTTGTCTGTATTTCAGTGAGGCCAGTGACTAGAGTGACAGACTCTCCCTCCTTCCCTGATACTGACTCACCAAACACAGCTGAAAAACAAAGAAGAACAAATATACAGTCAACAATTAAAATGGTAAAACACTGTCAGTATATAGATTCAGATCATTTAGCCTTGTCTTGTAGCTATATCTAATTCGACATAATTTGCTGCATCCATAAGATAGGAAAAAATCTCATGAATTGTAAAGTCATTTAAGTCAATTATTATACTATTTTTAATTCTTATTAATATTTTACAATATATTAATTTTAATTAGATATAATATTTTAGAATAATTCTAATATATTTACACGCAGATGTAGGTAACTTAGAGTGTCTGCAGTAATTAAGGCTTATTAGTCTACTTGGAATTTTAAATAACATAAAACTATGGTACAAGTTACAGACATCAGGAATAAGAAAATAAGCGAAGGCCAAATTAGTAGTATTTACTGGTTTTACAAAGTGAAACCAAAAGTGTTTATAAAGAAGCCTAAGCTTTACCTTCTAGAAGCACTACGAACACACAGAACGACAATAATATCTTCTTCATATTGCTGTAGATTTCTGTAGATTTAAAACATACAGAAACATGTATTTTCCGAAGCCGATCAGTGGATATTGGTTATCATAATCTGCTCCGCTGGGTTTCTGGGTGTGTCAGAGTCGCACAGAATCAACTGACAGAAAGAATCATTGGGCGACAAATCGACTCGATAGAAATATTTTATAAAGACTGGAAATTCACTGCACTGCTGAAAAAGACTAAGGGTCTTATATTCTATTATTCTGAAAGCAAAAAAGCGCGATGCCTGTCTGAGATGGCGGAATATGCTTCTTCTTCTTTTGTTGAATGGCCGTTCACTCCGTAGGAGCATTACCGCCACCTACTGTATATCTTATGCACCTGGTGATGAATCTGTATTTTATTTATTTATTTTAATAATAATAATACTAAAAGTACCCCACCCACCCCAAAGGAGCCCAGGCTTCAGCTGACGCGGTGTGTTCAGCTCCTCCAGCTTTCACACTGGGCTCCTTAGCCTTCAAGGCAGACAGAGGCACCATGCTCCTCATCCTCAAACCCTATCCATAAGTTTTTGGGGGCCGCTACTGTAAAAAAAGAACGTGGGTACTTCCGGTGAGGCAGTACGTACGTAGTATACCAATGGTATTTTGTGTGCTAATTAGCAAAGAGGCTAAGAGTTTTTTAGACCATTGTTTACTTTGTAAAGATGCACACCTTTATGAGAGATGCCATTACATTCAGTCATGCGCGTGATTCACTTTGCGTGTCCTAATGTTCAACCCCCAGATCTTACTTTGCCAGTACATTTTCATTGGGACCTATTTAATAATTACATTTTAAATACCCAGTCTATTAAGAAATATTAAGAATACACATTATTTCATAAAAAATTAAATACATATGCAATTAATATACGTGTACATTATTCTTCTATTACATATTCGTACTGGCATTTAATGGCACGGGTAAATTAATTTATCAAAGTCGTAAATTCAACAAACCAACACACACACGGTTAGGCTTTTATTTGTGCATATAACATGGATCGATCTATAGAAATTGTGGTGAATGATTCTTCCAACGGAGTTCAGGATTTTGGCTGCTTTATAGACCATTTCGCTAGATGTAAACATACTGGTCCCGATACACTGTTTCTGTTTTTTTTTTTTTTTTTTTGTTTTGTTTTTACTTTACACAAACATCACGAAAAAAAAAAAAAAAATACAACCAGCATAACATTTGACTGGATGAAAATGTTACATTAGCTCCTTTAAGATTTAAAAAAATAAATAAATAAAATAAAAAACAGGACCTTCTGAACCTTGTTTACATCTAGCGAGATGGTCTATATTTTAATAACCACCAGATCGCGCTGTTTTCGACACCCTCGAAGCTTTGAATCTTTTCCCGAAACAGTCGGGGAAAAGTCTCGGTGCTTCAAGAGGCTTTACTTTCCCGTAACTCCTGTCAACTGTTGAATGAATGAGTGTCACGTCCCAGTTGTTTACTTTGAACCGAAAGAAGCTCTCACTTTTGACGCAAGGCCTCACGGGGCGTAGGAAACTTCTGGATAGCTCTAACCTATAGACCATTCGTTAAATGTAAACATACCGGTCCCGATACACTTCCTGTTTCTTTCTTTTTAACTTTACACAAACATCACAAAAAGTACAACCAACATAACATTTGACTGGATAAAAATGCTATATTAGCACCTTTAAGATGTATTTGTATATGTGAAATAATAAAAAAAAATATAATAAAAAAAAAGAAAACACGAAGCGCTTCTGGACCACTGTTGTTTACATCTAGCGAAACGGTCTATAACCTAGTCCTGTAAGGCGAAATATTCGTCGTCTTCATTGAATTTTAACTGCAGCTTGATGTTGCACTACTGCCATCTTCTGGAGTAAATCAACTACTAAAGCAAGTCAATTCCAAACATTTATTTATATATCGCTTTATACAGTACAGTGCCAGAGCAGCTTTACAGTGTTAAACAGGAAAATAGTGTGTCAATATTGGAAACAAAATTAAATTCTGCTGTAAAGCAGCTTTAAAAAGAGGACAATATAATAAACAGTCAAAATTTCAGTCAAGTCAAGTCAGCTCGTCGTTGGTACAGTGACGTCTCTCTCTCTCGGTTTATTGGAGGGTGGTAACCAACTTGTTCAGGTGCATACCGCCACCTACTGTGTGTAATATGAGGGTTTTATGTACTTCAGTTTATTATGGAGGAAAAAAAAAAAAAAAAAAAAAACCTTTGCCTATAACATAAAGAGGCTGTACGGCGACATCATCATCCAGTTTGGTTATTGGTGTGACTCCCGGTTCATTAGCTGCTATGGGGAAATAATAAGAAGAATGATATGCCGTGAATGGTACAATTGTTTGCACTACAAATCAGTGTGCTCATAATTAAGATAATACATGAAAATAACATGGTAAGATACACCAATTTGCCATATCAAGCATCAAAACGAGCTGTTTTGTACAGCTAAAAATAGCTGGATGCAGATGAGACTGAAAGCCAAAACCATAAAAATTTACAAATGGCCACGTCCACCCTTATGTGAAGAAAATGGTGGTTAGTAGGGTGACCAGATGTCCTTTTTTCTCCGGACATGTCCTTTTTTGTACCTAAAAAAATACCTAACCCTACTCCGAGAACACTCCAGTATGTTTTTTACTCAGCGTCCTATTAGTCATATTCTTTCTTTATCATGTCCACTCCCTCTGAGGTTATTGTCTGCAAATAACAAGCACATACTCAACACTTTTTTCTGATATATATATATTTTTTTTATTATTAAATCAAAGATGTCTTCCTTTCTTGATCCCACAGTTTTGCCATTCTTTAATGACTCTTTCCTATACAGTAGTCTTGAAAGCCTGGGACCTGTATCTGTAATTTATTTTTTCAAGGTGTGTATTGCTATTTTGTCTACCCTTTCATTTCCCTTAATGCCTACACAGAAATTTAGTTAAATTTATTTAAGGCATCCTCATCAAAAACTGGGCGGCATATATATTTAGATTTCTGAATAAGGACAAATTTTTATAAATTTATTTCAAGAAAATAAGTCACAACTGACAGTCAAACAATAGACAAACACACTATAGACAATAGTAAGAAACATACACATACACAAAAATACATTTTCATAAGTTGTCCTGACTACAGTAACTTCCACTAAATGTTTCCTGTAATTACAACACAGTGGTCTGGAGGATTCTTGCACCATTTCTCTTAGCAAAACTTTGTTTCAATTCAGCAGAATTCTCATATGGGTATCTTCAGAAGGTATAGTTTCATGTTATGGTTCATTTATTTCTGTGCTTCATCTGTCAACACAAATGTATATGTTAATATGAAGGATTTTACCATAGAGATTTTTCATAGGTGTTTACCTGTATTGTGAAATACGTATTGCTGTATATGTTATGTTGTAGTGTTAAAGGAGATGTTGGTAAACTTAATAGAAAATGCTAGTACTTTTCTGCCAGGATATTATCTGATCTTCTATCTTTTTTCTTTCAGTTAATTAATGCAGTGGCATGCAACTCTGTGAAAACATGAGAGACTGTGGTTTAGAGAGAAAAAAGCGGAATTGGAGTACAGCCCACAACAGACATACTAACACAGAAGTAGTTTTCATCTCGGTGATTATAGACGCACTACAGTAATTTTCTACATTTCTCCCTTTCTAAACTGATGAAGAAAATGTTTCACTCATTTATTTTTTGCTGTTTGTGCTTTTGTCATCTGGTTGGTAAGTCTGAAACATTTCTGTGGTTTCAATTGTACTAGCATCGTAAATCAAGCTAGGATATCACTGTGAGATTACTATGGTCTTGCATTGAGTGAATTAGTTTTCTATTATCTTATTGTATATTAAATTATATCTGATGTCTTAGCATCAGTTGATCAGTTGTTTCCATCTGAATGTATCAAATTTTTAATCTAGAAAGGTCATACATCTTATTAAAACAAGTACAACAAATATTTGTTATTATTTTTCAAAAATCAAATGTAGATAATACAGTATAAGTGGATTTACTGAGTTATATCTGTTTGGCCAGGTAATGTACAGTATGTGTGTTTGTAAGGACACTGTATTATAATACTGTTCATTCAACACATT
>NW_026128396.1:47851-84286 GCF_022985175.1 Labeo rohita
CCATCGGCAGGCCAGGTGGGCCCTGTTCTTCACACGGTTCAATTTCACAGTCACTTACCGTCCAGGCTCCCAGAACACCAAAGCGGATGCGCATCCCCCTCCTCCAACGAACCCATACTCTCACCCAGCATTGTCGTGGCACCCGTACAGTGGGACATCACCACTGAGATCGGCGAGGCCCAACTCACCGATCCTCCGCCGGCCGAATGCCCACCTAACCGCACTTACGTACCACAAGCTTTAAGGCCCCGTCTCCTCCAACTGGTCCATGCTACGCTCAGTTCAGGTCACCCCGGCATCACTGCCACTACTCAGCTGCTCACAAACAGGTACTGTGGCCTTCACTCCAATCAGACACCATCACCTTCGTTAAGGACTGCACCGTTTGTAATACCTCCAAGTCCGCTCACCAACTCCCTGCCGGCCTCCTCCAGCCACTTCCGATACCCCGACGTCCCTGGTCTCACATAGCAATCGACTTTGTCACAGATCTCCCGCCATCTTCAGGGCAGACCACCATCCTCACAGTCATCGACCGCTTCTCAAAAGCTTGCAGATTCATTCCCCTACCCAATTTGCCTTCTGCTCTCGAGACTGCTGAGGCACTGTGCAACCAGATATTCAGGTTTTATGGCCTCCCCGTGGATATCCTGTCTGACTGTGGTCCTCAATTCACTTCCCGAGTCTGGACATCATTCTGTAAGCTGTTGAACATTAATGTCAGCCTCACGTCTGGTTATCATCGGCAGTCTAACGGCCAGGCAGAAAGACTGAACCAAGAACTCACCCGGTTCCTCAGATCCTACTGTCAACAGAACCAATCCGTTTGGAGCCAGTACCTTCTCTGGGCAGAATATGCACAAAACTCACTTCGCAAGCCGTCTACTAACCTCACTCTCTTCCAATGCATCCTGGGTTTCCAACCACCACTCTTCCCCTGGTCCGACGAACCCTCCGAGCTCCCGGCCATCGACTCATGGATCCGACGAAGTGAGGAGACTTGGGATCAAGGGCACGTCCACCTCCAAAGAGCCGTCCGCCGCACCAGAGAACAGGCTGACCGCCACCGACGACCGAATCCTGCCTATCGTCCTGGTCAGTGGGTATGGCTGTCCACCCGAGATCTCCGCCTTCGGCTCCCGAGCAAGAAGCTCAGTCCCAGGTATGTCAAGTCAAGTCAAGTCACCTTTATTTATATACCGCCTTTAACAATACAGAATTGTGACAAGGCGGCTGTACAGTATTAAATAGGAAACAGTACATCAACAATGCCAAAGGCAACATTAAACACTCACATTATAGGTAAAGGTAGTTAATCAAAAACAATAAAATAAAATGCAATATTGTGTTAAGAGAAAGTGTCCCCAACTAAGCAAGCCAGAGGCGACAGCGGCAAGGAACCAAAACTCCATCGGTGACAAATGGAGAAAAAAAACCTTGGGAGAAACCAGGCACAGTCGGGGGGGCCAGTTCTCCTCTGGCCAAAGTTCCCGTGGTCTTGTGCCGACAGCCGTCTAGGTGATGTGGTCTTTAATGTGGATCCGTCTCTGGGGCTCATCTAGTTGATGTGGACTCCGCTGACATTCAGGGCTGAAGAGGTCATCTCTAGGTGCTGATCCACCGTCTGGGCTGGGTTCGGACTGGATCCGGGGGACTGCAGTGACCATCTGATCTGGATACGGACTGGATCTGGTGGTTAATGTGACCTCGGAATAAGAGAGAAACAGACTAATATTAGCGTAGATGCCATTCTTCTGACGATTCACCGAGTACATCGGGTGTTATGGGAAGTGTTCCCGGTTCCGGTTGACCTAATTAGTGCAGCCTAACAATCCTTTAACGGATTTGAATTATAAGAATGTGGATTTGTTATGTGTAAGCAAGGTTAAAGAGATGGGTCTTTAATCTAGATTTAAACTGACAGTGTGTGTCTGCGTCCCGAACATTGTAGGGTAGATTGTTTCAGAGTTTGGGCGCTAAATAAGAAAAAGATCTGCCGCCCGCGGTTGATTTTGATATTCTCGGTATTATCAAATTGCCAGAGTTTTGAGAACGCAGCGGACGTGAGGGACTATAATGCGAAAAGAGCTCACTCAGGTACTGGGGAGCTAAACCATTCAGGGCTTTATAAGTAATTAGCAAGATTTTAAAATCTATACGATGTTTAATAGGGAGCCAGTGCAGTGTAGACAGAACCGGGCTAATATGATCATACTTTTTGGTTCTAGTAAGAACTCTAGCTGCTGCATTTTGGACCAGCTGGAGTTTGTTTATTAAGCGAGCAGAACAACCACCCAATAAAGCATTACAATAATCTAACCGTGAGGTCATAAACGCATGAATTAATGTTTCAGCATTTGACATTGATAGCATAGGTCGTAGTTTAGATATATTTTTGAGATGGAAAAATGCAGTTTTGCAAATACTAGAGATGTGGTTTTCAAAGGAAAGATTACCATCAAATAGCACACCTAGGTTCCTAACTGATGACGAAGAATTGACAGAACAGCCATCAAGTATTAGACAGTGTTTTAGGTTATTACACGCTGAGGTTTTAGGCCCAATAACTAACACCTCTGTTTTTTCAGAATTTAGCAGTAAGAAATTATGTATGTGGGTCCATTCAAAATTCTTAGAGAGATAACTCCGGTCTCATTTAAATTGGCTCTTCCACGCAATTACCGCATCTCACCCACTTTCCATGTCTCTTTGCTTAAGCCCGCTGGTGGTCCGAGAGGAGTGGAGGACCAGGAGGAGGCTGGTGACCAGAGTACCCCTCCACTCATCATTGACGGCGAGGAGGCCTACCAGGTACATGAAATCGTGGATTCCCATCGCCGGGCCTGAGGTCTCCAATACCTAGTAGACTGGGAGGGGTATGGCCCGGAGAAACGATCATGGGTGAATGCTGAGGACATTCTCGACCCCAGCCTGTTAAGTGATTTCCACAATACCCATCCTGATCGGCCTGCCCCAAGACCTCGTGGAAGGCCTCGGCGTTGTGTGCTTCCTCGCGTCAGGAGCTGCTCGCAGGGAGGGGGCTCTGTCACGAATTCAGTCTCTGTGGCTCCCTTCGATCACCACCAGAGGGACCCCTCACTGGAGTATTAGTTCCAATTTGGACTCCATTTCCCACAACCCTGTGCCTGGGGCTGATCACCAGCACAGGTGGCAGCCATTACCCGCTCTATAAATAGCACGCTCACGCTCATCTCCCCGCAAAGTCTTGTTGTGCTACTGCTGACATTTCTGAGCGTTTTCCCTGTTTGATCTCCCGTTGCCTACCCGTTTGTCTTGGAACACTGTCTGCCTGCCGCCTGCTTTGTGACCCCTGCTTCGTTTCTTTGGATTTACTCTGTTTGATAACCGCCTGCCCCGATCTCTTGCCTGGACTCTGTTGCTGTTATTGGTTTGTCTACGTTGCTCAGTTTGCTCCCGTTTGACCCTGATCTGTCTGTTTATGAGTTTGACGCTAATAAAGTTGCACATGGATCCCAATCACGCTGACTCCTCGCTACATTAAGTCAGTATTGTGCACTTTATCTTTCACACATAAAAATTATATGGTCTTCTTTCAGATTGGTGGTTACAATGGAGTACTTCAATAGCAAAAACAAAACAAAAAAAACAAAAAAAAAAAAAGGGGGTGTTTAATGAGTCTCATCACAAACACACATTCTGTACATTACCTGGCCAAACAGATATAAATCAATAAATCCACTTATACTGTATTGTTTTGAATAATAATAATAATAATAATAATAAAAATAATAATAATTATAATGGTAATAATAAAGTAAATCTTTGTTTAACTTGTTTTAATAAGATGTATGACCTTTCTAGATTTAATTTTTTTATGATATGGATGCAACAATACAGTTAGTCCACAGTTCAATATGTACTTCGGTTTTTAACCACGATTTACGGTTAGGTTTGGTTCTGATAGCTTGCAACATCAGAGTTTTTTTTTTTTTTTTTTTTTTTTTTTTTTTTTGCATCTAATTAACAACAAAATACTCCTGTAAACAATTGTACACTGGAAAAATGGATTACTATATGTCTGCTTAATATTCTTTTGAGAGAGGTATTATTTTTCCCATTTTTACACAAAATAGAATGGGTTTCATTCATACTGGACGCCAGAGGGCGCCCTCGATATATATGCGTCAAAGAAGTAGCACTAATGACGTTCAGTTCCAGCTTCTCTAATATGGATAAAGGCATCGCTATTGCTGCAACTGAATAAAAAACAGATATAATGTTAAACGTTTTGAATGATGAAATGTAAGGACAACAAACACTCGTCTGCGGTAATATATGGTTTATCTGATGTTTGTAAGCCATAATGTACATGCAGTGTAGAAACTGTCTGCCTCATTCTATGATAAGAAACCATATAAGATCACAAAAGGAAGTTATTTCAAACACTCGACTGATGCTGTGAAGTAAAAATAAGTTATAATGTTCTCTTTTGTTGGGCAACAGGTTTAGAAAGGCTTATCATTGCATTTCATTAGAAGGGAAGATGCGTGTGTTGCTTTTTTCAAATATAAGCGGGGAAGCATTTCTTCATCTCAGCACGTGAAATCACAGGCACACACAGCAAATTTCGAGAGAAATAAAACAAGGCAATTATTTAAATGCAAAACTGAAAAATCGCGATTCACAAGCACGTATTGAACTGTGTAGTACCGAACGGCTCGATATTATATTTATTGTGACATGATCAACTGATGCTAAGACATAAGATAAAATTTAATATGCAATAAGATAATAGAAAACTAATTCACAGATGTGAGACCAGAGTAGATCTCACAGTGAAATCCTAGCTTGATTTATGATTTTGGTACAACATAGAAACGTTTCAAACTTACCAGTCAGGTTCCAAAAGCACAAACAGCAAAAAACAAACGAGTGAATCATTTTCTTCATCAGTTTAGAAAAGGAGAAATGCAGAAAATTAAGTACTGTAGTGCATCTATAATCACCGAGATGAAAACTACTTCTGTGTTAGTCTGTTGGCTGTACTCCAATTCCGCTTTTTTCTCTCTAAACCACAGTCTGTCATGTTTTCACAGAGGTGCATGCCACTGCATTAATTAACTGAAAGTAAAAAGATAGATCAGATAATATCCTGACAGAAAAGTACTAGCATTTTCTATTAATTTTACAGACATCTCCATCAACACTAAAACCTAACATAGTGCAATATGTATTTCAAAATACAGGTAAACTATGAAAAATCAGTATGGGAAATCCTTCATATTCACATATACATTTTTTATTGACAGATGAAGCACAGGAATAAATAAACCATAAAATGAAAATATACCTTCTGAAGTTACCCATATGAGAATTGTGCTGAACTGAAAAAAGTTTTGCAAAGAGAAATGGTGCAAGAATCCTCCAGACCACTGTGTTGTAATTACAGGAAACATTTAATGGAAGTTACTGTGGTCAGGACAATTATTGTAAATGTATTTTTGGTGTATTGCGACCCGCCAATAAACTGAGAGAGAGAGAGAGAGAGAGAGAGAGACGACCAGCTGACTTTAACTGAAATGTTGACTGTTTATTATTGTCCTCTTTTTAAAGCTGCTTTACACCAACATTTAATTTTTGTTTTCAATATTGACACTATTTTCCTGTTTAACACTGTAAAGCTGCTCTGGCGCACTGGCACAATGTGTATTGTATAAAGCGATATAGAAATAAAGGTCTTTGAACTTGACTCGTTGCTTTGTGTAGCAGTTGATTTACTCCAGACGATGGCAGTAGTGCAATATCAAGCTGCAGTTAAAAATCCAACGAAGAAGACGACAAACATTCCGCCTGTCTTTTTTATTTATTTATTTATTTATTTTTTTATTGCAATGAAGAACAACAAAGAGTACAGTACATTCAAAACAAACAGTAGGTACAAAAGATACAAACAGTCTTTCAATAATAAACAAATTATGGATTAAACGTTAACAGAAATAATAATATGATAGACAATACTCTTAAGAAATGTAAAAAGTCCAAAAAAAAAAAAAAAAAACATAAAAAAAGGAAGAAGAGAGAAGAGAGGGCAAATCGAAATACAAGTATATTAAGGAAGAATATTAAACATGGTACAAATACTAGTTTTTATAGCTTTTTTGTTAACAAATGTTGATATTTTATACAACTTCAGTTCTTGTTTGAAGATGTTGAAGATGATTTTTACATTTATGGACATAAAACTTTACAATAAACAACAGGAGGTTTAAACAAAATCTTGCATTAAATACATTTTGATCTTTAGCATAAAACCCAAAAAGAATGTGTCTAACATAAGAAGAAAAAAAAAAAAAAAAAAAACATTTTGGACAATCAAAGCATTAATATTATTCCAAAAGGACTGAACGAAAGGACACTCCCAAAACAAATGAGCTACAGATTCAGAAGAAATTTCACAAAAAGAACAAGACGTATCGATGTCACTTTTGAATTTCTGCAAAAACTGCTTGACAGGATAAAATCTGTGAATTATTTTATATTTATTTTTTTTTTTTTTACTTTATTTGTTGGGAAACATTTCTGAGGGAGTGACCAAACATACGGCCACTTAATACCATCAAAAAGATTGTTCCAATAAGAAATGGAGATATGATTTATAATAAGGTCCAAAAAGAACATTCCACCTGTCACTACCCGATCCGTACCTGAAACACGATTTGTACTGCGCATGTGTGGAAACACAAGTTTTGCTCTGCGCATGTGCAAACTTGCGCTTTTCACCATAATAGAATATAAAGACCTTTAATTTTTTTCAGCAGTACAGTGAATTTTCAGTCTTAATATAATATTTTTTCGGTTTGTCAGCCAATGATTCATTCAGTCAGACGATTAAGTGGGACTGTGACACACCCAGAAAGAGAAGGGTCTGGCTGCAGACACACTTGCATTTTCAGACTTGCTCTCTCAGACTTGCACTCTCAGACAACAGCACTTCAAGAAGTCTTTTTTTATTATTTGTATTTTATTTAATTTATTTATTATTATTTAATTGAATATCTGTAACGCCAAGCCAGCAGAGGGAGCTCTCACCCTAGGACTGCCTGCACGCTCCCTCTGCTGCTTCTACTGCTACATCCTGTTTGGCACTATTTAAAGACTGACCATGTGCTCATAACTTTGCAAAGTATTGCCAGTTTCATCTGCCTTACTGAGTGTTTACCATTACTCTGTTGGATTACCTGTTGCTGTCTTGCTTTTGTTTCTGTTCCAGACTTTCTGCCTGTCCTGTCACGGCCATGAAGGCCATTTAGGACTAAAGACCACGCCTGCCCAAGCATCTGCGCCCATGCCCCCAGAGGTGTCAGCGCAAGCTGTAGATCCTTCTATGGGGTTTTCGTCCCATGAAAACCATTATGCCTGTCATGCCACGGTCAAAGAAATCATTCATGAACAACCATCAAAATGGATTCACTCATCCCACTGTGGATATCTGTTGTAAAATGTTGAGATATTGCAATACCCTGTAATGGCTCCCTAAATAAATAAAATGCCTACAAATTATGCCTGCTCTGCCTGCCTCACCATGGCTTCCTAGTCTGCCATTGCTCCACGGCCCAGGTCCTCCAAGGTTCCACTGTCTGCTATTTCTCCACGGCCCAGGACCTCCAGTGTGAAACTTAATGCCACAGCTCCACGGCCCTGGTCCTCCAAGGTTCCACTGTCTGCCACAGACACGGCCCAGGTCCTCCCGTGCTTCACTGTCTGCTACTGCTCCAGTCAGTCCAGATCCTCCAGTGCATTTCACTGTCTGTCCTTCATTTCCACAATGATTAATACCTGCTCTAGATTACCTAGTTTAAAGATCGCAACCCCCTGTTTTGCCTCTGTTCCCCACCCACCATTTATAAAAATGAATATTTTGAGCGCCAGGTTACAGAATAGAAGATATTTGTCTTCACCAAGTATAAAGCTGTTTATTTTCACAGACTGCATTTTTACAAGTTCTGCTGTTTCTACTGTTACATTTCCTGTTTGGCATATTTAAACATGACAATGATGCTCACCAGTTTTGTGAAGTATTGCCAGTTTCATTTGCCTTACAGAAGCATTTTTACCTTTACTCTGTTGGATTTACCTGTTGCTGTCTTGCTTAATTTCAGGATAGTATTACAACAACGGATAATGAAATTGTCGGATTGTTTGCTGTTTTGGACTGACTTCATGACTTTTGACCCACTGCCTGTATAATTACTCAGCTGCATTGGATTAAATTTACGTTTTGTATGCTGTTGGACTGCCTTTCTGTTATTGACCATCTATTTGTTTTCTTGTTGTATGTTTTTTGTCATTTGTAATAAACTTCTTAATTCCTTTTATTTTTGCCGTTCAGTGCATCTACAATTTAAATATTAAATTACACAACAATAGCCATATCTGCAGACAGAAAAAATGAATGACAATGTCACTAAAAGCTTATAACAACTCTTGGCATGTTTATGAATGTTGTCATGTTTTAACTCTGTATTATTTACTTCTTATAATGTTTTGATTGAATTCAGTCCTATGTTCAAATCAAACACCAGCCAAAACAGTATATAACCAGATCAACAGTGAATGAGAAAATCTGAAGTTACAATCAAGACAACACTGTAAAAAACAATTTGAGTCAACTTAAAATAATTTGTAACATGGTCTGCCTTAAAATTTTAAGTTCAGTCAACTCAAAAAAGTCTATTCAGCTCAAAATGTTAAATTATACTAAGTGACAACTTAGATATTTGAGTTGAATCAACTTACAATTTTAAGACAGCTGGGTTACTTACCCATCTGTTAAGTTTAGCAAACTTAACAGATGTTACTTAGTACAAATAACATTTCAAGTTGACTAAACTTATTTTAGTTGACTGAACTTAAAATTTTAAGGCAGCAGGGTAACAAATTATTTTAAGCTGACACAACAAATTGTGTTTTTGATTTTTTACAGTGAATGCTTCTCACTTTAAACAGAATCAGACTCAAATTTATTATATTTTCTTATCTGATGGTTAATCAAATGAAAGTTGGTGATAGGACTTTACACTAATGACTGTCTGTTTTCAGTTGTTTCAGATTCAGGTCTGTCTCCAGGTGTTATAGCAGGAATAGTTGTTCCTGTACTGCTGGTACTTATAGCTGCACCTGTAGCTGGTGTGTTTTACTACAAGACAAAAAGACAAGTGTATAATTATTATACAGCTGATCCAGCATGAGAAAAATAATGAGCTTTAATGTGTTGCAGATTTATTGTGCTCAGTGTTGGGGAGTAACTAGTTACATGTAACGGAATTACGTAATTTAATTACAAAATAAATGTAATTGTAATTAGTTACAGTTACTGAGAAAAAATATGTAATTAAATTACAGTTACTTTTGAAAAATGCCAGTGATTACAAAGGGGATTACATCTGAATTTTTTCACACCCCCACTTACAGATTTAAATGACTTCTTTTAAATTGCATTGACTGCTCTAAAATGAGACACCAATGTTTCAGGAGTTTAGGACACAGAATAGGACACATGCTTATTCAATAACTGATTTATTTCTTATTTGGGTTTATGCATAAACTTTATTTTTTTAGATTTTTTTTTTTTTCCAAGGCATTGTTAGATGCTAGTGTTTTCTGTCATAACTATGCTAACATTTGATTTCAAACCCAGTATCATAGCTATTAAACTATTGTTATGATGTTATTTATGTTACTATCTTGGTATGACATATAGCACAACTGCGCTCACGGTGACCCGAGTTTAATTCCTGTCTCAAGGTCCTTTGCCGATCCTGTCATCTCTCTACTGTCCTATCACAATAAAAGGCATAAAAAGCTCAAAAATATAAGTAAAAAAAAAAAAAAAAAAAAAACAGTCTGAATTTGTGGTGGCTGTGCTTTAAATTAAATTATTACACAGCTCAGATTATTTCGGGGCAACTTAAGTCAGTGCTCTGTGCTTGATCATTTTTCTTGGTGGAAGCATTGCGTTTGGTTAGCTAATAAATTATTTAAGCTTAATTCAATATTATGTGTACAATTTCTTAATTCTGTCATCCTGGTATCGTGGACTTGCTCTATTGTTTCATAGAAAAGCAGCTGCTGCCATTTTATTTTTATTTATTTATTTATTTATTTATTTTGTACATTGTAATGGATTATAAGAACTAACAAACTAGTACTAATACTTAATTATTTATGTGGTGAAATGTTGTGTAAAAAAACTGGTATGACTGCACTGTATCCTTAAAATGTCTAGTTTGAACTTGCCATTTTCTAGCAACTGATTTCTTCATGGAAGCTTTGCATTCAAATATTTCAACTCAGATCAGTGTTTTGTGTCTAATTATTTTAACACAAAACATCTAAATAATCTATCAAGCAGCTGTGTAATAAGTGAGATAATGTACATCCAGCCAGTTGTTATTGCAAAATAAAGATGTAGGGGAGACCGGGTATAGTTGAAACACAGGGAGAGTTGTAACACTACCAATTCCAGGAATCAGGGATAAGATAGGGGTCATGTGACATTTTCAATTTCCTCAGGTTTCCTTAACAATCACACGTGGAGATTTTCCAGTCAGTCTTGCAATCTCTCCAGAAGCTACAACAGAAAATTGAATTCTGAGGTAAGAAAGTAAAAAAAAAAACAAGATAATATTTTGTTTAGTACCGTTGTAGATGATGTTGTATGAGTTATATCAGGTCAAACTGTAGTTTCTCTAGTAAAGAATGGTGTATCAACCTCCTGCTAATTTCAAAGCACCATGCTAATACAGCTAGCTAAACAATGGGTGACAGTGGCAGGGTAGGTTGAAACACGTGTTTTGAAAGTGTTACAACCATCCCCTTATATACAACTTAGAACATTTTGTTCACATTGTGATTTTATTAATTCTACAGAATGCCTAGAAAATGGGTGAGAAAAACAAATCGTGAAACCTGCCAAAAAAAGGGTGTTGGCTGATAACTCCTCTTCAGAAGAGGAAGATTTCTGTGTCATCTGCATGGAACCATTTAGAAATTCAAGACCCAAGGAAGTGTGGGTCAAGTGTGTTTTATGTAGCTTTTGGGCCCACCAGGCATGCACTCCATGCCTGACCAATTTCATTTGTCAGCATTGTGACTCTGATTAACAGAGTCAATATGTTTAGTTTTTTCATTTGTTTGTTCTTGTCACCATTGTGACTTAAAATGCATTTAATTTGTTAGTTGTTGTCACCATTGTGACTTACAGTAAGAATGCATTTTATTTGTTTGCTCTTGTCACCATTGTGACAGATAAAGAATGCATTTCATTTGTTCATTCTGTGGAATGGGGGTAAATATGTTTATTAATTGGCTCTCACTCACACACACACACACGAATGTGCACGTACAGACATGCACACACAAACGCACATGTGCATGCACAAACACACACAATATGCACATACACTTCCAATATTCACATATATTGTATTGTTGCAGTCATTCATTTACAATAAAACTGTTGTTGTGGCATATCACTTGTAGTACCCTTAGTTTTTGTGCATTTTGTCTACCTGTTACAACTTACCCCAGTATGTGTTACAACCTACCCCTGTAGTCTGACAGTAATCAGTGTGATGAGTAATGAGTGTACTGTAACTCTGCCTGGTTTAAATGTTTCAAAATGATTAACAGTTGAAAATATTAGAAATTTAGAAAAGTAATCAAAAAGTAATTTAAAGTAATGTTACATTACTTTAATAAAGTAATTGAAATGTTACACTACTTATTACATTTTAAATAAAGTAACTTGTAATCTATAACCTATTACATTTCCAAAGTAACCTTCCCAACACTGATTGTGCTCAAATATTATAGACGGTGGTAAAATGGCAGAATATGACTAATGATTTAACAAGCAGAAGCAGGATGCTGTAGGGTATCAGAGCGAATCAGACAAATGGAAGATTCGATCAGAACATTTGGTTGAAACCAAAGAGCCAAATACCACAAAGGGGGCCAGGACCACATCATAAATCTGTCCAGGAAACCCTGGCGCCAGCCAGCCTGAAGTAAGCCTAACCAACCAACTTTTACAGCTTTGAACAACTTGCAACATTAAAACAAAAGAACACAATTACTGATAATCCCAATTCAGGAAGGAGATTGTCAATATTGGGGCGAGAAACCCAAGATTAATGGTCAAAGATGCAGCTCATCAGGACCATCACATGAGGAAACTTTGTTGGGTGGTGCTAAATTCCTTTGTTCCTTGGAACATGCCCTTAGTTCACAGAATGGCAGAGACTGTCCCTTTTACCTAAATATGCACCAAAACGATGCTTAAAAGGACTTATGAATGAACATCAGACCATTGCATAACTCCCTACTATGTATGTTACCCACACATTTGTCTATTATGTTCTAATCACTCCTTGTGTATGTCCTTTTAATAACTATTGAATAGCTTAAGGCTTTATATTCATGTTTGGTATGTATGAGTTTGAAAATTCATGCTTTGAACGTTTCCACCAATCAATTCATTGTCAAATGCGTTGTATTCATGTTATAGGAATCATGGCCAAATTATACTCTGCAAGAGCGGGAAAATTCTGACCATGTGACTGATAAGATAACATGCTGATTTATGTTTTGGGAGGAGAAACATAGCAATATCCTGAGTTAAGACAACATCTAATTGGTCAAGACACCATTTTGGGATGTGTCCAAAGCTGAGTTTAAAACCACAGGACACCATCAAGTTTTGCTTTTAGCTATTGGTTTAACCATTGCTTTTAGTCAGGCTCTTAGCTTGTGCTTTTAGTTTGTGCTTCGTGCCATCTCTTTTAGCCATGCTTTTTGCCATAATTCTTGCCGCTGCTTTTTGCGTTCTTTGAGCGCTTCCTGGCTTGCACGCCAGCCACTCCTCTAAACGAAAACATGAGGAGATCATCACATTTCTTTCTTTTACTTTAATCTTTTCTTTCCGTTGAGAGTTTCGTGTTCTAAGTTAAGTTTTTCCGCTAAGCCGTGTCTCAGACTTCGTGCCTGCCTCAAAACTTCAACCAGCCTACATGACTCCATCATCCAGCCAACGCCCAAGACATCACTTCCAACGACCACGGACTTCCAACCAATCAGCAACCTTGGGGAACCCCTTTCTGCAACGACGTCATCAAAGGAAACCCCTTAACACAAAGGCAACGCAAGTACAACCTGACAGTGTGACACATAACGTAGCATATATTTGAGTTTCAGTTAATTTTTGTGACAGAAAGTCAAATGGCAGAAAGTGACATCCTATTTGTTTTCTTTAATTTACAAAATGGTATGAGGCCTTTAAAATTAACATTATACTCCTTTGTCAGTGAGAGGCGCGGTCAGAATCAGCACATGGTCATTGTCTAGTGGGCTTTGTTTTCAAATACACAACTCTTGTCATTGGCATTTCTTCTGCTGGTGGTTATAAAACAGACTTGCATTACTGTTGGTGCCCCCTTCTGGATTGAGGGTGAATTGCCTGTATTCGTTGTAAGGCCTCATGCACCGAACCGAGATGCCCTTACTGTGACGGTTCAGTACGAATACATGTATGGTTACACCCCTAATTTTTTATATATGTATTTTAGGAAACTTAACTTTTAATTTCAGCTTTTATTTCCCCAGATTGTGCTGCAAACAGTTGCTGTGACCAAGGGGAGACATACATGCCTTTGATGAGTGAAGTCACGCAGCTTCAGAATGCAAAGAATATATCATCTAAAATTACTCAAAATCATATTGCTCTTCATGTGAAGGAAGTTCACACTGATCTACAGACTAACTCATCGTTATTTGACCATCTAATAGATATCTAATCAGAATCTCAGATTTCATACTTGCTTCTCCACTCTCAATTACTTGCTTATAAAAATATTTTGAGTTGGTGTATGTATAGATTATTCTGGGTACGCATGTTTATTCTTAATGTCATGTCTCTCTGTGACTCCCTTTTTACTTCTAAAAGATGCTAGAAAGTGAGTTTGTGTCTAATTTGAAAACTGTATATTGCCACTGACTGACACTGTGTGAATCGAGCACTTGTATTGCAGGGATTTTTTGGTACTTTTTTTAGTTTTTATATTTCATTTGAGTTTTTTAAATTGCTTTGTTTTTGTTATACTATATATTATACTATATGATTGTGCTGATTTTGAACCCATATATATATATTGTATTAACTGAAGTGCATGTGCCCATCTATGTTTCTGGACAGATGTGAATGTGAATTCTGATGATTTTCACTGTTGTGTGACCTTGATTTGTAACTGTTCTTTTGATCTTTTGATTTAATTACCAAAGATTTAATTTAATTCTTATCTACTAATACATTAAAAGTATTCCTTACTTATTGTCACACCCCTGTGGACTGTTTTTGTGGTTATCCCTATGTATGCCCTTAATGTCACTGTTTGATCATTTTCACCTCCCATGAATAAATGGGACATGAATAAATTATGCAGTTACATTGTTTTACTGTTGTTGTTGTTTTTTATTTGTTGTTTAATGTCAGTAGTAGCACAACTAAAAGAGCAAAAAATGGCTATTGTTAAATTACTGAATTGTTACCATTGTTGTGGTTAGTGCACTGAATGTTGAAATCTGTAATCGTAAAAGATCTTTAATCAATATGAAAAGTGCACTAGCTAACTATTTCATTAAAAGTTAGATCACATTTTTAAAGCAATCTATTTACTATTTATTTGAAATCAAACAACTGTGATTTCATGATGTATTAATGCACTGATAGAAAAATAATTATAAATATTTTAATGAAGCTCCAAGTGCATAACCAAAGGGATCACTAACCACTATAATGGTGAGATCAAACAAAATATATATATATTTTAGGAAAATTAACATCAATTTATAAAGTCAGCTTATGTGATGATATCTCAATTTTTTCAGTTGTTTTGACAATTTAACAGTATTGTTAAACTAAAATAATTTAATTTCAAGATGACTTTGGGAAATCACTGAATGCAACTAGAAAAATATTTCTTTCAAAGTGGAGGAAATGAGTAAAAAGTCTAAGGCTAAGAACTGCCCCACCTTTTTTTTTTTTTTTTTTTTTTTTTTTTGGTTCATCTTCTGTTGTTATGTTGCACACCAGCAACATTTTAGTGCACCACTGCCTCTCACTGGTGTATTAATGTTATTGGTTCCTTTGTGGTTACTTGAATATTTTAAGTAAGTGTCACTCAAAACAGCAAGTAAATTGTTTTATTTGCCTTGAAAGTAGCTGTAACTTAATGAAACCTAGTAAGTATAACAACTAAGTAAAGATAACTAATTATATCTAAGATAAACTGTTGGATTTTAAAGTGTAGGGGAGCCTTGGGCACAACCTAACATTTTTGAATTTCTCAGTTTGTGTAAACCCACACGGGGTTAATTTCACAATTGTCTAGTACAAATATGTCACTTTTTTATTTATTTATTTATTTTTTTATAATTACAATGTGTACATTTTTTGCCATTTACCTCAAAAGAAAGGAAGCAAAATGTGACAACATGCCCCATAGGTGGGGTACATTGTAACATGAGGGGCACGTTGTAACATGCCCATAAGACAACTTAAAATGTTATCTGAACTAATGAAAAAAAAAATATGCAAGACAGACTAAAATATGTTGTCAATAGAATAAAATTGTCTCTTTCAAATAAAGTTATGTTTAAAAAAAATAAATAAATAAAAAAAATATTGAACACATTGCAACCGTGATTGGGACGGCCCTGATTGTGATACGCAGCTATACTGTGTAGTTTAAAACAATGTGTGCAAATGAAGAAACACATTCAAAAAAACACTCCCCTCCCTCCGAACACAGTTCTCACAGAACACAAGACACATAAACAAACCAAAAGGCTTTACTTTTTTTTTTAATAACAATTTCTGAGCATTAAACATTGATTGTCAGTCTTTATTCACCTGTTTCTTGTAGTTTCTCATTAAAATCCATATAAGTAAACAGTGTAAATTACATCGCTAATGTCATAGAATACCATAGTTTAGCGGGGCAGATTGTAACGCAGTATTACAACTTTACCCATCAGCGTGACTGGATTTTAAAACCTGTTAGTGTCATCTATACTAGATCCAGTGTTACGACCCGTTGTCTAGGGGTTGGATGCGCGTGCGCATGTAAGTGACGGGATTCCAGATACAACAGATCACCAAAACACAAAACCATAAAGTTAAATCATTTATTAATGAAAATAGATAAGAAAATATATTTATATAAAGAAATGGAGCAATGGTTTCAGGGTGAACCAAGGCCAAAATAACAAACAAAATCCAATAGAAAATAAAGTCATATAAATAACCTGTAAATAAAGAAAATAAAATTACAAATAATTTCCCTTACTCCCTAAACGAAAACACATCGCAAAAACAATTAAAAAATAAAAGGGCAGGTCACCCCTACGCTCCAAAAACTCAAGCAAACTAAACAAATGTCCTCCAAAACAAACTAGGGTTCGGTTTGTAACTCGAACCACAGAATAGATCTTATACAATATAAGTTAACAGAATGCGGACATTAAACTAAACAAATCAAAAGAAAACAATCAGTGATCGGTTGTAGCGCTGGAATCCGGAGCTCCACACGCCACGACGCACAAGCTTAAAAATGAGCTCGCCATGTTTCGAAAACGCCGCCCTTTTATCAGCTGACTCCAAGTTCACCAACCACGTGATCCATCGCTACGCCAATAGGGTACCTGTACACACACATACACACAAGCACATGCACATACACAAAGCGAATCGCGCAGATGCGAGGATCCTAACATCCAGCGATTAATGAATCTAAACTAATAAATAACAGATTGGAGATTAAAATAGTAGCAGATTTGTCTTATTTTAAATGAATGGTAAAAACTGAGATGAAAAAATTACTTCAGCCAGCAATGTACTTTTACTATGGTAAAGTAAATATTCAGCGATTATCTTCAAAAGGCTTTTGAATTTTGGCACACTTTTTTCTCTATACAGTGTTGCTATGGCAACTAGTAAATACCGTAAATTTGGTTTTGCCAGCATGCGTGGAAATACTTAAACCACGTGTGTTACCCCGTGTTAGTTTGTTCCCCGCGCTCCCCTACTAGAAGCTTTCAGGCAGGTGCTTTGGCACTAGCTGGAGATACCCTTTTCAGGACAGTGGCCCTCCTGGAGAGTCTGATACATGTCCTAAATCAAATACCAAAGGGTAAAGGTTTGTCTGGTTAACATTAGCAGTTATCCCTTCCTGTTACATGTTGTAACTACTTCATTATGAGCATGAAGCACCTTTGTACTTTGTGACATGCCCCTGGGCCCGTTTCACTTTAGCCAACTGTGGGGTGAGTTTTTGGGAGTAATTTTGAACACCTGCCAAGAACTATAAATTGGTCCTTTTTTTTTTTTTTTTTTGTTTTTTTTTTTTTTTTTTTTTTGGCCCCCTTCTGTTTATCTTTTCATTTTGTTGTTCTTTTGGGTTAAACATTACTTTTGAATTTGTGTTTGGCAGGCCTGTATTTTATGTTAAAAAGTTGACTTTATTATGTTTGTGTCATGTTAATTGTTCTTTATTTGTGCTTTCTCATTTTTTTTTTGTTTTGTAAAGTTCATTTTTCGTTAATAAATATTTCTTCAAACTGTTTTTGTTCTCATTGACTCCTTTATTTGTCACGGTTAAGAGCCGGCCGTGACAACTTTGACAGTCATTCATTTATAGTATTGTATTGTTACATATTTAAAAATCTTAAAATAGGTTTGTGTCTGAGGACTTATAAATAAATGTCACATGGCATTATGACTCAAATGTCATGCTACACAAAGACAAAATGCTGTATGAGCTGCATTGGAGACAAATGGCATTGAAGTTGTTGAAAAGGGCAGTTTTTAATTACATTGTACAGTGAAAAAACATTGCAGTAGTTTAGACAGTAGATGGTAGTTTACTTTTGATATGAACGTATATCATCTTTTCATAGTTTACAGTAAGTTACTGTTTAATGTGATGTCTTTTTTTTTTTCTTTTTTAGACAAACAGCACCATGGTGATTTTGTGTTAAAGCTGTTCCATGTAAAGCAGAAGTCAAACTGTGAATGTCGTATGTGTAGAATGAAAAAAACACTCTTAAACCACATGCTACTGACACATCAGTGTCACACACTGACAATGACCATAGATGTGCAGTAATAGACACATTCTCATGCAGACTCTATTTGTCTAACCAACAGATCAAACCACATCTTTGTACAAAAGAAAATATTTTAGACCATAGCAGGTCTTATTCTTGACTTACAAACTGAGCTGCTAGAGGTTCAAACTGCCAGGGGCATCTAAAAGTAGTGGAAAAAAAGGACACTTTTACAGAACAACAGTGTAAACTGCAGTACTAATATTTTTCTTAAGTTCTTTGCTTTTCAGCTTTTCTTTGCTTTATGTTTTTGGCAGAAAGACCTTAAAGCTTCTCTTGTATTGACAAAACATTTATTAGATTTATTACTATTATTATTCTTGTTAATGTTAAGCCCTGGCCAAAGTTTTTTTTTTTTTTTTTTTTTTTTTTTAATAAGGGTTACACTTTGGAACGGTAGTGTATGTATGTGTATATATATATATATATATATATATATACTACCATTCAAAAGTTTGGGGTCAGTACATTTTTATTGTTTCTTTTTTTTTTTTTTTTTTTTAAGAAATTAATACTTTTATTCACCAAGGATATATTAGGTTAATAATTAAAAGTTTATTAAAAGTTAATAATAAATGATTTACATTGTTATAAAATATTTAGATTTTGAATAAACACTGTACTTTTTAAACTTGTTATTCATGAAAGAATCCTGAAAAAATTACAGGTTCCAAAAAATATTTGGCAAAAAATTCAGCTTTTCATCACAGGAATAAATTCTATTTTAAAGTATGTTAAAATAAAAAACATTATTTTATATTGTAAAAACATTTTGCAATATTACAGTTTTTCTATATTTTTAATCAAATAAATGCAGCCTTGATGAGCATAAGAATCTTCTTTAAAGACTATTACAAGTCTTACTGACCCCAAACTTTTGAATTTTATTATATTGGCCAGTATTTATATATATATATATATATATATATATATATATAGTTATATGCAGTTATATATATATATAGTTATGTAACCTTTGTTCTTATTATTTCAAACATATTTTATAATAAATAATTCTATTAATTATTTGATTATTTAAATCTCCTGTTTAAAAAATAGAAAAATAGATGTGCTATAGTTGTATATATTTATACACAATATAGTCATGTATATTACTGCATATAATACAAATTTTTAAATTGTATTGCATGCCTGCTGCTGCCATAATACGTCTTTATATACAGTTTGAATATTTATGTGCTTTTCTTCTCTTTCTGCTCCCACTTGCTGTGGTGGAGCAGTTATGAATTGTTCTTTATAGATATAGAGATTCAGATCACAATTAAATTACCACATGATATTTGTCCAGTACAAACAGTATGTAAATCAGCTGGGGATTTTATGTGCGGGTGAGAGATAAACACAGACATTCTAGATTCAGATGGCAATAAAATCACATAGTGAAAATAACTTGTGTCCCCATTAGAAACAATTACCGTCCGAATAGGGCATTAGATTCAGGAACTACAGGGTGTCACAGGAGGTTCCAAGTGAAATGATCACTGAGCTGGATCTGGTCAAACAGTCTGAAGATTGATTATCTTCTAATAGTAACACCTGCATAAACCACATCCTCCTCTTTAAATTTCTGTAAAGGGAAAAAACACAGGTTTAGAAATGAAATCCTCTAAATGAAACTGTGAAAATGTAACTAATTGAGATTTATTATGATTTTGTTTCAGTGCAAGACATAACAGCAAAATTGTTAATCTTTTAAAATTTTCATTTATTTATTTTTATTATTATTATTATTTTTCCTCCTCAATTTTAAAAGATGATACCTGAGTTTTAAAGTTCAAGTTTGGTGAAAATCAAGTGAAGACCTGACCAATAGAAAACAGATATACGTCACAGCATGATGTCTTAGTTCAGTATTTCACAATCCTGGTCCAGTGTTGACAAATTGCCAATTTTGTTGCTAGATTTATCAACTTTTCAGACTATCCAAACTACTTTCAGAAAGCACCTAGCGACACATTTTGCTGTTTTTAAAATGTATTTGTCAAATCTGTCAGAGTCCAGCAAGTTCAGTTGTGTTAAGTATAAATTTGGACAAATGTTCACTGAGCCTCGTAACACACTTTTATTTTGAAATATTACACAAAGCCACTAGAAGGCAAGCCTGCAACCATTAGCTGAAAAAGCGTAACGGCTAAAGCTAACGCTTAAGGTCTGGCAGTACATGGGGTTAGGATTTAGCAATAAGGAAATTTTTTGTCTTTTGGCGCATCAGCACGGACTTATAATTAGTAAACAGACACTGCAGCGGTTATGTAGGAAACTTTATTTATTCAGAAGAAAAAATCAGACAGACATTGAGGAAATTGCCTCTTTTGTGCAGTCTGAAATGGCGACCAGTGGTCGACTCCACGGATATCGGTGGTTACATCTGCGTGCTATTCGAAGAGGATATGTTGTTTCTCAAGAAACAACATATCGCCGCTTTTCCACTATCGGGCCGAACCGTTCTGTTCGCTTAACCGTTCCGTTCCGGGCCAGTCAGCACGGATACGGTTTCATTTTCCACTGTGGTGGTGATAACGGAACTCTTTGGAATGTAAATAAAAATGCGTTAGTTGTTGCCTTGGTAACGCAATTGTAATATAAACAGAGATATGGACGATGATCAGATATTTCTGTTTTTCCCTTTGCAAAAAAAAGGACACAACTATAAACAACGCAAAAAATAAACAGAAGGCGATGACAGGTATAAGGTTACCAACAAATGCTGAGGGGATGTGCACGCCAACGGAGACGGACAGCGTTCTAAGAACCGTTCTGCACGACAGTGGAAAACGGCTTATGAGGATGATGATCAAATAAAGCAATCGATCCTGAAGGAGTTGAACACCGGCACGCTCAGTACTTCAGCCGGGGTCCCAACGCATTGTGGCATATTCATATGATAAACTCAAGCCGTACGGCATTGCAATTAATGGTTGCATTGACAGCTTCAGTCGGTTTGTGTTGTGGATGGAAGCATGCAATACATTCACGTAAAAATACGACTTTATTTTCGTAATTTTGACTTTATTTCTCAAAATACTACGATTTTAATCTCGTATTACTACGAGTTTATTCTCGAAATATTTCGACTTTATTCTCATAAGATTTCGACTTTATTCTCGTCACATTTCGACTTTATTCTAGTAATATTTCAACTTTATTCTCGTAATATTTCGACTTTATTCTCGTAACATTTCGACTTTATTCTCGTAAGCTTTCGAGTTTATTCTCGTAGTTTCGAGTGTATTCTCGAAATATTACGAGTTTAATCTCATAATCTTAGATTTTTTTTTTAAGGTGGCACTAAAACGCCGTCGTAGAAAGGAGACCAGAGTGTGACGGAATGAACGAGGTGGAAGCAAATGCAGGTGAACACAAATGTTTTATTAAGACAAATGGTGAACACAAACTCCGTGGTGTAGCGTCTGGACCAATCAGACATACATTAATTGTTACATTTAACAAATAGTCTTTAAACACAACAGGCCAGCTACATGCTGGAGCTCTGGAGACAAACTCCCCCAAAGCAACGAACACCCCAAAAGGGCTTAGTTGCCACGGCAACGATCTGATACCACAGGTTTTATTGCTTTCAAGGAATGTACATCTGCCCATGCTACATTTCTCTATAGGAAAGACACAACGCCTATAGAAATGGACTCTTTCCTACTCATTCACAGACAAACCTTTCTTTGACCTTCCTATCACACATAGCCCAGGTCATTGTGTACAGTATTACTGCATTGTATTCTAATTTTGTCTGTTGTATTTGTATTTGTCTTTCTACTGTTTTATGCATGTATTTTGGTAGATGACTAGTAGTGTAACCCACCTATGTCATGCTTGGACTCTTTGAGTTCGTATTTTAATGATCTAAAAGATGGTGTAAATTAGATGTTGATACCTTTGCAACATGTTAGTGTTTTAAGAAACCTTAGTAGTTTTTGCATCAACACCCAATCGAATTACATATGCAAAATACCATGCTCACAGACAAAGAGTCGTAAACTTTCCCTTCAAAGGCGAAAGTTACCATTGGTTTGCGGACCTCCTGGAGGCGCAGCCTCCAGAGAGCTTAAAGGCAAACGGTTGACCGCCTCCCTAGTTCTTCCTCCTTCTTCACTCTCTTCACTCGTGTGTAACATCTTCTGATTGCTGCCCGTGTGGAGGAACCCACGGGGAGCCGGAGCCGGCACAGGGCGTGCCCGGCGGGCCCGACAGGCCCAACATACAGAGCTGTGGCTCTCGACCACAAAGAGCCAGACAGTTTGACTTAACCCTGGAATTCATCTTCATGACTCGCCTCAGTCAGTCAGTGGTTCTTTTAGAACCTAAGAAGATGAGCTAGAACTCTTCAGGACTTTCCTAAGCACGCGCCAGGCCTTGCGGCCTTGTCTTTTCATTCCCCAAGGATCACAGGACTTCAGCTGAGTCCCTCTCAGCTCTTGGTTCTTCTTCACTTTCACATGGGAAGACACTCCCAGTCACCATTGAGTCAGAACATCTTTGGAATTCATCACTCTTCAGACCCGGAGAAACGTGATTGCAATTCCAAAACCCACCACTGCTCCAAACCAAGACTTTCAGAGACTGCATTTGGACACTTGTTCGACGACCAAGGCAATGCAAGTATCGTACACTTAACTAAACATACAGAGGTTTAGTATAAGCTGTAGATAACACTGATGGTTTCACAGCAGGTGGTTAACTGACTCTTTCATAGCTTCATTTCCTTGTCTCTCTCTAACTGCTTCTCACTGACCATTCCCCCATGTATGAGTGACTTCATGTTTGTTTGTTTAGATTAGTTATGTGTTAGTCCTTTGTTAATAAACTATTGTGCACAAATTACATGAGTTTTGATTCTGATTCTGCCTTGCAAATTAATGTCCCTTTACGATTCCGATTCGAGCTACATGCTCTAATGCAATGGTACTTTAAGAAAGTTATTCTCTGTGGCCAAGAAAATATCATTTCTTAGAGTTGATATAAAGATTATACTGAATGTTCGCTGAGCGAACAGATTAGTTGATGGAAAATTAATTCTGCTACAGTTACTTCTGGCAGCTGATATAAATAATTGTAATTAATCATAATTAATTGTAATTATTTATATACAATTCCCTTTGAGCTAAATCGCAACAGTGGTGACGCTGATGAACTCCGTGGGTGAAGATGGGATCTCTCGGCTGGGTGACGCAGGGGCTAGATGGCTGGTGGTGATGAGGTGAAAATCTCCCGTGACGAAATACACATCCAGACAAACGATCGACGACGAGATAAACAATCCAAAGAGACACGAAGACAAACCAACACGACAGTCCAGCGTCCGGTACATCTATCAGATGGGGAAGAAGAGAATGAGGTGAGTATATGTAGCTGACGGTGATGAGAGACACCTGGTGCGGGGACTGATTGGCAGCTGACTCCAATGAGCATGACGTAGACACAGAAGACACCAAATCACGAGACCTGAGAACACAGCCGATCCATGCCCCGTGACAGTACCCCCTCTCCTAGGAACGTCCCCTGACGTTCCCAGCCTCCTGTACCTGTTGATTGAAATCATCAATAAGAGAGTGATCCAGAATGTCTCTAGCAGGTACCCAACTTCTCTCCTCCGGACCGTAACCTTCCCAGTCCACCAAGTACTGGAATCCGCGTCCCCTCCGCCTAGAGTCCAGAATACGGTTGACCGAATAGGTTGGTTCCCCGTCTACGAGCCGCGGCGGTGGGGGAACTGGGACAAGCGGATTAATACGAGCAAAAAATACAGGTTTGATTTTTGACACATGGAACACGGGATGAATCCTCCTGTACGCTGGAGGGAGATTAAGGCGGACTGCCACCGGACTAATGATCTTGGTGACAGAAAACGGGCCAATGAATTTGGGAGCAAGTTTATTCGAAACGGATCGGAGAGGAATGTTCTTAGTAGAAAGCCACACTTTGGAACCGACGACGTATACGGGAGGCCTCGACCGGTGGCGATCGGCTTTGGCCTTGGTGCGCGCTCCCACCTGGACCAGAGTCTCACGGGCTCTGGACCATGTGCGACGGCACCTCTGGACGAAGGCGTGAGCGGAGGGGACCGCGACTTCGGATTCCACACTTGGAAAAATTGGTGGCTGGTATCCTACACTACATTCAAATGGGGAAAGGCCCGTGGCAGATACTGGTAAGGAATTGTGTGCGTACTCCACCATCGACAGCTGCTGACTCCAGGAGGAAGGATTTCGAGCGACCATACATCGTAGTGTTCTCTCCAAATCTTGGTTGGCTCTCTCAGTTTGCCCATTGCTTTGGGGATGGAACCCCGAAGAGAGACTAACAGTGGCCCCCAGAAGTCTACAAAACTCTCGCCAAAATTTGGACACAAACTGGGGTCCTCTGTCAGAGACCACGTCTGTCGGGAGGCCATGTAACCGAAAGACGTGATCAATGACTGCTACCGCTGTCTCCTTGGCTGAAGGTAATTTGGGCAAGGGGATGAAATGAACCGCCTTCGAGAACCGGTCCACCACGGTCAAAACTACCGTGTTCCGCGGGCCCCGCAGCCAGAGGAACGCGAGTTGGCCCCGCAGCCAGGGGAACGCGAGCTGGCCTCGTCGCCAGTGGAACGTCCGCGGTCACCGCCGCGTCCGGAACAGCGAGCGCGGTCGCCGCCGCGTCCGGAACAGAGAGCGCGGTCGCCGCCGCGTCCGGAACAGAGAGCGCGGTCGCCGCCGCGTCCGGAACAGAGAGCGCGGTCGCCGCCGCGTCCGGAACAGAGAGCGCGGTCGCCGCCGCGTCCGGAACAGAGAGCGCGGTCGCCGCCGCGTCCGGAACAGAGAGCGCGGTCACCGGCACGTCCGGAACAGAGAGCGCGGTCACCGGCACGTCAGGAACAGAGAGCGCGGTCTCCGCCACGTCAGGAACAGAGAGCGCGGTCTCCGCCGCGTCAGGAACAGAGAGTGCGGTCACCGGCGCGTCAGGAACAGAGAGCGCGGTCACCGCCGCGTCCGGAACAGAGAGCGCGGTCTCCGCCGCGTCAGGAACAGAGAGCGCGGTCACCGCCGCGTCCGGAACAGAGAGCCGCCGCGTCAGGAACAGAGAGCGCGGTCGCCGCCGCGTCAGGAACAGAGAGTGCGGTCGCCGCTGCGTCTGGAACAGAGAGCGCGGTCGCCGCCACGTCCGGAACAGAGAGCGCGGTCACCGCCGCGTCCGGAACATCACCGCCGCCTGCCCACGGAAGAGCGTCTCTGCCCCCGCCAGAAAGCAGGGCCGCATCTGCGCAGCCTCGGCCCTATAGGTGTCCATCCCCGCCAGACAGGCGTAGATGAACTCGAAACGAGCGGCCGACGCCGCCTCAAAGGACATCCCCGCCGTCTCGGGAACAGAACGGGTGGTCGCCGCCTCCCTGAAAAAATTCCTCCCCGCTGGACCCATCCTTGCTGGCTGCATTCTGTCACGTTCGGAACAGAGAAATGGTCAGGGTCCAAAATGCAGGAAAGGAAAATTTTAATTAAACAAAACACAAATAAACATAAACCAAAAGGCCAACACGGCACAACACGACTAGAATCAAAACAGAGGAACACACACAAAGACAATGCAGCCAGAATGAGTAGTGGGAAATGAGAGTTCTTATAGACCAGATAATTGTGAACAGGTGAGAGCTTGATGAGTGCTAATGACCAGACAGGTGTACAATCAGGGAAGTGCAGTGCAGGGAAGGGAAAACAGCGACCTCAGGTGGCTGAGGGAAGCCCCACAGCCCAGATCATGACACAGAGGTGTTTTTTTTTTTTTTTGTTTTTTTAAATCTTATCTTTTTTTTTTTTCGAGAAAACAGCTTATCATCTGCTAATCTTCAACATGTTTTACACTAAACAATGCTGTTGGATTGAACTATTTTTAGAGTTTACCACAAAAAAAAAAAGTTTTATAACTTAAGTCACTGACTTTTTGCGACAGGTGGGATTCAGCTTACAGCACTTCTCATTCATTCCCAAGGTATCCGTAAATGGCGATTGAGTGTAATAATAAATCGTTTTATTATTTTACGGTATTATTTACATTTTTATCATCGTTAAATACCACACATTCATTCAGCTATTTTAAACAATAGAATAAGCAGTATGAATGCACATACAGAATCAGAATGCACATACGGAAGGGAAACATATTTACATTAACATTTTAGCAGGTTGAAGATGAAAACATGATTAATTGTTGTTGTTGTTTTTTTTTTTATTATTACTTCTTTCCTTTTTTTTTTTTTTTTTTTTTATTAAATGTAGCAATAGTCTGTTCTCATGAGAAACTGTTTTTGTATGTATGTGCACTGAACACTAACTGGAAACTCCCGAGCCGTAATAAGTAGAATGTGGAAGTAGTTGTACAAGTAGTTCGTTATATTTTCAGCTGACACAGGAAATACTGCATCAATTTCACAATTGCCTAATGTCCTTAAAATGGACTTTGCTGATCTATTACTCTCTTTAGTTACTATGGTAAAGTAAGTGTCATGAATATTATGGGATGTGAGTCAGTGTGTCTTACATTGAATGCTGATCTTATGTGCCCGGTTGCATAAAGCACCTTAAGTGTAATTTTCCCTTAAGATCGCCCTTATGTTTCCCTTACACTTAAGGGCGTTGCATAAAATATCCCTTAAATGTTACTTAAGGGTTTCTTTAGTTGAAACGTCATAGACCCTTTGTTAAAAAGGCCTGCTGTATATGGACTTTTATTTTGAAGGTTTTTTGGCGATCAGCCAGGGTGTGAATGCACCGTCAATGCAGCAATGTAAAAACGAGCTCTGCCCATTTCTAGCAGGTGGTGGTGATTTAGTGTTTGGTAGAAATAGACCTGCATGGAATGGGTGAAAAAAGGGGACATTGATGCTTGCTTTGTTTGGTGTTGTGTGCGTATAATAGATGAACCAAATAAGTTAATTTATGTATTTCAGCTTATGTTAATTGTGATTTGTCTAAACATGTATTCTGTTTGAAAGTATTTGCTGAAATGCGATTTATAGAATTATTTCATGTGTTCATATACATGTGATTGTTGCTTTATTGTTGGAAATTTGTTGGCTACCTTTCTTTGTCTGAATGTAAGTTGTTTATTTTAATTCCATTTATTATATGGTTGTTTCAGACCACATGCACAGAAAATAAAAGACATCAAAGAACTAAAGTTGCATCTTCATGTCTCTGATCGGACGTCTGTGGTGAACTGGTCCCCCACCGGCTATCCCCACTGGGTTAAATCATCCAGTTTTCTTTATGGTCCTTCGAGCCGGAACCCAGAGTTTTCCACAGTTATGGAGATGCAGCCATCAGAGGATGTTCCTGTTGAGAGACCCAGGAGACAAACATCTCTACCAGCACACTTGCAGGATTATGATTTGAGTGGTTATGATCTACATAGATCCTTATCACCGCCTAGCTATTCCCATAAACCCCCTGGTGTTCTGTCACCTGAAGAGGATGACCGAATTGACACCCCACATGTAGCAGCACAGCATGGTGATTATCACAGTCCACAACAGTGGTATGTAGCAGATCGCTGGGATCAGCATATGGAAGCCCTGCGAGAAGAGAATGCTGATTTAAAGAAACTCCAAAGTGACTTGATTACTACAGTTCAGGAGCTAAAGGAGGAAAGGGATGATCTTAAGCAGGCCAACGTCAAGTTTGCATCGCAGATGTCTCAACTTGAAGCAGAGGTGAAACAGTTGTTAAGTTGGCAAAATCAACAGTCACAACCTCCACAGGCATCTACCCTTTCAGTATCTTGTCAGTCAAAGGTCCTAGACCGCCCTAAACCAGTTCCAGCCCCAAGGAAGCCGAGATCAACTGAACCCACAGTAAATCCAAACCGTGCTCCAGCCTCTCATGATGCATCGCAAGATAGTAGTTCACCAGAAAGTGTGGAGCGCTCTGAGTATTCAAGCAGTCAAGAAAGCTTGTCCTCTTCAGTCGATGGCCTGTCTCTGAGTTCATCCAGGCAGAGGAAAGTTAAGACTAATCCAATAAACGAATTTGTCAGCGAAAACATGGAGATCATGCCAAGAAGGTGAGAAGTTATTTTCGATCGCCCTCTCCACACCATTCTTCTAGACCACGGCATAACCTGTTTTCTAGGAGTAGGAGAAGGCACCACCACTCTCCAAGCCCACCTACTGACCAGGAAAGAGTATATCGTGGCACTGCACCTACAATTCCTGACCTGATTCACCCAAACCCTAGAGAGTTTGCACGGCTTAAGATCGCTTTAGAAAACATTCTTCCAGCTGACACTACAGAGCGCTTTAAATTTCATGTCCTGCTAGAACATCTCAAGCTTGAAGAGGCTCAGTTAATTGCTGAATCTTACAGCAGTTCACGTCATCCATATACCAACACTATGGATGCCCTCAATCAACAGTATGGCCAGCCACACCAGTTAGCGTTGCAGCGCATAGTGGAATTGATGGATGGGCCCAGCATCAGTACTGGAGATATTAAAACTTTTCGAATGTATGCTCTAAGGGTGAGATCCTTGGTGGGAATGCTGAAGCAACTGGGTAAGCCTGGCATGGTGGAATTGAGATGTGGCTCACATGTGTCCAGACTTCTGAGTAAATTGCCACATGATCTGCGGAGCAGTTTTAGAAGGTTTATTTATCCTCTAGACGTAAAGATTCCTACCCTCCTCAACTTTGCAGACTGGTTGGAATATGAAATCCAAGTTCAAGAAGATTCCACAAGGTATACGAGCCGTTCGGGCAGAGGATACTCAACCAGTTCGTCCAGGGAGATGCCAAGGAAGGTGAAATCATACTACAAAGGGACAGAAGTTCTACTTGGCACAGAGAAATCCCCTTCATCACCACCATATTCCTCATCAGTCACAGCTAAGACTACAAAAGGGAAAGCTTACTGCCCTTATTGTGATAACAACAAACACTCTTTGAATAATTGTGTAAATTTCTCTCAACTCTCTAAATCTCAGAGGCAGAATTGGATCAAGGGGCACAACCATTGCTGGCGCTGCGGACGGGGCCATAGATCATCAGAGTGTAACCTTAAGATGCGTTGCAAAACCTGTGATGGTTGTCACTTGCTTGTTTTACATGAGGTTAATGCATGGAACAAGGAGAAAGCAGTGGAAAAACAGGAACCATGTGCTAGCCCTGTTATGGGTGAGGCTGCCAACGATGTGTTATTCATTGACAAGCCTCCAGGAAGTCGTAAGGTACTGTTAAAGATATGCAAAGTCATTCTAAGAAATGGAGATCGATCCATGAATGCTTATGCCATTCTTGATGATGGCTCAGAAAGAACCATCTTGTTGAATGCTGCAGCAAATCGGCTGAAACTAAAAGGTAAGGCAGAGGACTTGCCCCTACGCACAGTCAGACAAAAATTAAAGATCCTGCATGGGGCGGCCGTTTCCTTTTACATTTCACCAGCCTGCCAGCCAAACAAGATGTATCAGATCAATGGAGCCTTTACTGCATCAGAGTTGGGGCTTGGAGTGCACTGTCATCCAGTTAAAGATTTGCAGAAAAGGTACCATCATTAATCACCCCAGTCGAGCCAGTCCGCTTGGGGCCACCAGGGGGTCCTGCTGCGGTCAAAACTCTCCTTGGATGGACTTTGCAAGGACCAGTTCAAGCTCTGCAACATCATCTTAAAGAGCAACAATGTCTGTTCACTACAAGTTGGTCACCCTCTGCTACTTTGCATGAACAAGTTGAAAGACTCTGGCAAATGGATGTCCTTCCTTGGAGGGATGAGAAAATTAGTACCCGATCAGTACAAGACCAGCAGTCACTAAAACTACTAGAACAAAAAACTATCAGAATTGAAGTTGATAAAATTCAACAATATGCTACCCCACTGCTCAGAGTCAAAAATATGCCTCCTCTTTGTGCACCTAAAGCAGCAGTAATGCCTCAGTTAAGAAGCCTAGAGCGTCGTCTCATTAAGTCCCCTGATCAAGCAGCTATCTACCAGGCTGAGATTAAAAGACTAGAACAGGCTGGGTACATCGCTGAACTGCAGTCGGGAGAAGAAGATACTCAAGTGAGCTGGTATATCCCACACCATATGGTTGAACATAACGGGAAACATCGAGTGGTTTTCAATTGTTCATTCCAGTTCCAAGGGAACAACCTCAATGAATTGTTACTTCCAGGACCAACGCTGACTTCCTCACTACTGGCTGTGCTATTAAGATTCCAGGAACATTCTATCGCTATCAGTAGTGACATTAAGGGAATGTTCCACCAGATTAGACTTCTGCCTGAAGATCGGCCCCTTCTCCGTTTCTTATGGAGAGATTTAGATATGGAAGTGAAGCCCAGGGTCTATGAATGGCAAGTTCTCCCCTTTGGGACCACTAGTAGCCCATGTTGTGCTGTCTTTGCCATGCAGAAGCACATCCTGGAAAACAGTCAGCCTGGTGAAAAGGTATGTGATGCGGTATTGAAGGCATTTTATGTTGACAATTATCTGCAAAGTCTACCTTCTGTAGATGAAGCAAAGCTATTGGTAGATCAACTGCAGAGTGTCTTAGCAGAAGGAGGATTCTAACTCCGGCAATGGGCCAGCAATTCACCCACAGCTATTAGTCATTTGCCAGCAGCATCCAGATTTGACAATGCTGAGCAATGGATTGCTAAGGGTAATTCTCTCAACCATGAATCAGTGCTTGGTCTACAGTGGAACTGTGAAACTGATACCTTGTCCTATAAGGTTCGTGCTGTAGAGTGCCGGGAGGTCACCATGCGTAACATCTATAAAGTGCTTTCCAGCCAATATGAAAGCACATCTCTTGGCTACATCGTCCCATATACCACTCGTGCAAAGGTAATAGTGCAGCGATTATGGGATAAGAAGAGAGACTGGGATGATCCTAAATTACCTGAGGATTTAGTGAATGAGAGGAACAGATGGTCAAAGGAGCTCAATGACTTACAACATATAGCTTTACCCAGATGCTATTGCAGTGCACCAAAGGATAATGTTTCAAGCCAGCGTGATATCCATATCTTTTGTGACTCATCTGAGTGTGCCTATGGGTCTGTCGCCTATCTCCGAACAGAAGATCAAAACGGAGAGGTGGAAATCATATTCATAGTAGCCAGGTCAAGAGTGGCTCCTAAGAAACGTTTGTCGATCCCTCGTCTAGAACTATGTGCAGCTCTGACAGGTGCCCAGTTGGCTAAGATCCTGCAGAATGAATTGACTTTGCCCATTCACCAAGTTTTTCTTTGGTCTGATTCTACCACAGTTTTAACCTGGATTAAATCTGAATCCTGTTGATTCAAAGTTTTCGTTGGTACACGAGTAACCGAGATTCAGGACCTTACCAGCTACTGTGAATGGCGGTATGTGGATTCAGAGAGTAACCCTGCGGATGACATTACTCGAGGTAAAAGATTGGCAGAACTAGGGCCACAAAGTTGGAATACAGGAATCATTCCTTCAGCTTCCATCAGATCAGTGGCCGGTTACACCTCCATCCTGTGCTATAGCTGGTGATGAACTAAGAAACTCTACGTTTTGTGGTCTGTCTAATATTGTACCTAATTTGTCTATACCTGATCCAAGTAAATTTCTGACCTTTCAAGAGTTATTGACTGCCACTGTAGAATCTCTCAGGGAAAATGGAACCAGCATATCAGCTGTAGACTTTCAACAGGCTGAAATGGCTATCCTTCAGCAAGCTCAGTGGGAAAGCTTTCCTTCTGAGATGGCACAGCTTATAGCAGGAAGACAACTAAATACTAACAGTCGACTACTTAGCCTTGCCCCTGAACTTGACCCTGCAACGCAGCTCCTACGGATAGGAGGACGTCTTCGTCGTTGTGAAGATATTGAGTCTGGGTTGATGCATCCTATTGTCCTTGATCCCCAACATCCAGTCACTACCCTTCTCATTAAGGACTATGACATAAAGCTATTCCACCCAGGTCCTGAGAGAGTACTGGCAGAGATGCGCAGGAAATACTGGATCCTTCGGGGTAGGGAAGCAATTCGACGTTATCAGCGTAAAGATTGTCCAGTATGTCAGAAGTTTCGTAAAACCCCACAGATACCCAGAATGGCAGATCTGCCTCCAGCCAGACTACGTCTATTCAAACCTGCCTTCTATTCTACTGGCATTGACTGTTTCGGGCCATATCTGGTAAAGATTGGGCGTAGAAGTGAGAAGCGCTGGGGTATCTTGTTCAAGTGCATGACTACACGTGCAGTGTACATTGACCTTCTCCCAAGACTTGATACTGACTCTTTCCTCATGGCCCTCAGGCGTTTTATAGCTAGACGTGGAAAACCTTTTGAGGTCTTGTGTGACCAGGGCACCAATTTTAAAGGAGGAGAAAAGGAACTGCATCAGGCATATACTGAACTAGCTCCAGAGCTTCAGGAACAGCTTGCCTGTCAGCAGATTATCTTTCGTTTCAACCCACCACATGCCCCACATTATGGTGGGTGTTGGGAAAGGGAAATTCGTTCCTTGAAACAAGCTCTACAGGTGACTCTAGGAACTCCCCCAATTCCAGAGGAAACTCTTCATACTGTGCTCATCGAGATTGAAGGAATCCTAAATTCTAAATCCTTGGGGTATACATCCTCTAATGCATCTGATCCAGATTCACTCCAAATTCGCTCCTTATGGGGCGGCCTGATAAATCCCTTCCTCAAGTGATATACCCTCAAAGTGAACTATTGAGTCGACGTCGTTGGCGTCATAGCCAAGTTATAGCAGATCACTTTTGGAAGAGGTTTATCCAGTTCTACTTACCTGGCCTCCAGATTCGTGGCAAGTGGCAGCGAGAGTCACCTGATATCAAGGTGGGAACAATCGTTATGATTGTGGACCCTCATTTCCCCAGGGCCCGATGGCCTATTGGCCAGGTTTCTCAAGTATTCACAGGGGTGGACAACAGAATCAGGACTGTTGAAGTGAAAGTTAAAGATAAATCTTATGTGCGACCTGTGGCAAAGGTTATACAGCTACCTGCAATTCCAGACTGAAAATTTGACTTTGGCCTTTTTTATAATGTACAGATTTCCTCATTCTTTAGAAATCTGGGGGCGGCTGTTAAAAAGGCCTGCTGTATATGGACTTTTATTTTGAAGGTTTTTTGGCGCTCAGCCAGGGTGTGAATGCACCGTCAATGCAGCAATGTAAAAACCAGCTCCGCCCATTTCTAGCAGGTGGTGGTGATTTAGTGTTTGGTAGAAATAGACCTGCATGGAATGGGTGAAAAAAGGGGACATTGATGCTTGCTTTGTTTGGTGTTGTGTGCATATAATAGATGAACCAAGTAAGTTAATTTATGTATTTCAGCTTATGTTAATTGTGATTTGTCTAAACATGTATTCTGTTTGAAAGTATTTGCTGAAATGCGATTTATAGAATTATTTCATGTGTTCATATACATGTGATTTGTTGATTTTATTGTTGGAAATTTGTTGGCTACCTTTCTTTGTCTGAATGTAAGTTGTTTATTTTAATTCCATTTATTATATGGTTGTTTCAGACCACATGCACAGAAAATAAAACATCAAAGAACTAAAGTTGCATCTTCATGTCTCTGATCGGGCGTCTGTGGTGAACTGGTCCCCCACCTGCTATCCCCACTGGGTTAAATCATCCAGTTTTCTTTACCCTTAGAATTTCTATTAAGTATCCCTTAAAACCCTTTAAGTGTTGCATAAAACCCCTTAGCTGTCATTTCCCTAAGTACAACATAAGGTATGGAAAATGTCACCTTAAGTGTTACACAGCGTGCTGATTCAATCCACGATCGCCCTCTTTATATGTTAAACAGATTTTAATTTAAGCATTTATTCACATATAACCATTGATTCAATTATATTCACACATAATACCTCAAACATGAGTCCGTCTCACACAAGAACAAATTTATATTCTATATTTTATTCCTGTATTTTCCTACGTATTACCTGGCGATGACTTAAAAAACACACATAAACCGTATATTGTCGCAATCGTGTGTTTATTGTTTACGTTTCAGTTTAGCTGCATCGATAACTGCTGTATTCCATCATAACACTTTTATGAGTCCGGATTGGACTTTCAGCGCAAGAGCGCCCTCCGGCTTCGAGTATGAATGAAACATACACAACATGAGAGTGTTTAGCGCTTCATAATGTTCACATCGCTTCGGAAACTCAATAAAATGATTTTTCAGAATTTTTCGTTTTGAGTGAATTATCAGTTTTGGTTTCCATCTCGCTTGGTCCTTCTCGTTTATATTTTGTTTATATTTTGTTCTCCGTATCCGTGTTATATTGTTTTCTATGAAAAAACACCGCTATCTGCATTACAAAATAACGTGTCCATAGCAACAGTAGATTTTTTTAACGGCAAACCTTGAATCGCTGTCGTAAAACACTTAACGGTTTCCCTTTAGTAAGGGAAGTGTTTAAGGGAAGTGTTTAAGGGATTATATGCAACACCCTTAAATCATCCCCTTTGGTAAGGGGAAATTATGCCTTAAGTTTCATACTTAAGGGAAAAACTTAAGGTTCTTTATGCAACCGGGCAATGGCCTTTATAAACATCTGAAATGCTGCTATTGTTGTTTTGTGTTTGTTTGTTTTTTTGTTTTGTTTTGTTTTGTCTGTACATGCAAGCACACACATCTAAATGTGACTGCTGAAATGATTCTGAGATGCTTGACAAAAAATAGAAATAAATCTTACCGATTTCTGTGTTTTTCTTTTGTAGAACGTAATGAACGTAAGTGATCTCTTCTTCACGAGACTGAACTGTTTCATCTATAATAATAGATGCATTAAATTAACAAAAATAAAGTCACTAGCAGAGCAAGTGTTTATCAGGTGTAGTTAAAAGGCATCATAAAGACATTCTTCGCAGATAATTTATAAATATTTTTTCTTTGGGACAAATATATTAGTCATCACTGAAGCTCAAGTAAAACTTCAGCATGCAAGTTCTTTAAAAAAAAAAAAACAGCTAAGGATGGCATTGTTCAACTCATAATGTGGAGAAAGTTCATTTATTAAATTGATGCAGGTTTACATTTCTGTGTTCATTTTCAGTTTGCTTTAGTTTAAGAAGTTTTAGTTTGAGTGTTTTTGTGTAAGAGCAAAGGGTGTAAACCACAGATCATTTTTAGAATAACGTTGATTAAATGATAATTAGTAATAATTGGATTACTAAATAATTATTGGTGATTAATTACTAGCTATTAATTACTATTATTAGAATAATTGTAATTTTTGTTATAGTATCAAAAGCTGTAAGTAACAACTTGCCTTCTTGATCAGTTTTTCTGTGTTTCCTGCAGATCCAAAAGATCCCGACTGCAGCGACAATCAAAAGAGATCCAGCAGCAGCAGCAAAGATCAGCACTGTCTGAGATTCAGAGCCTAGAGGATGTGAAGTAGAGTTTGAAGTGGACTGTGGACCTGGTGTTGCAACAGCTAAAAAGAGTCATTAGTGTGAGTAAATTCTCTGATCTGATAAACACCATAAACAGCAGCACAGCTCAGTTTGTACTATAGGCATATGCTACTTCTGAAGAACCTTGTACAGTCACAAGGTGGTAAAACATTTTACCTTTCACATACCTGAACATGGTTTACAGAGTTTGCTAATGTCCAGATGTTGAGTCTGGTTGCTGATGGGATTGTTTACCACACAGCTGTAGGTGTTTTTATCTGTATATTTCACATCTAAAGAAAGGCTTCTGCTGAGATCAGACACACTGATGCTGGACAATAAACTGTTTCCTTTGTACCAGGAGAGAGTCACATGACTCACATTCACCACTGAACACAACAATGAACAATTCTGCTGTGATGATGATGATAAAGAACATTGTGAAGAGTCTCTGCTGATGTCAGGAACAGACAGACGAGCTGAAATAAAGGGAATGAAAACATGCAGGGTCTAATTTACAACAAATAATGCTTTTTGATTTTTATCATGAGAGTAATTTGTCTCTCTGGGGTCAGTTCTTCCTCTGTAATGCTAATGTTTCTGGAGTTTGATAGCAGTCCTTTAACTAATGGTAGGCTGATCCCAGGTTAGATCCCAGTATATTTTTCAACCCAGGCTCATGAAAATACCTCTATATACATTACTGCAGCACTGTAATGATGTACCTTACTGCGTGAGAAAGTGGAAATGTCCAGAAAAGTGGTTACTGAAATGTCCAGAAAGTGTTGCTAAAACACATGTTCAGTA
>NW_026128396.1:84786-110529 GCF_022985175.1 Labeo rohita
ATATAAACCTGTCTGTGTGACTTCTGTTTATCTCTTTCATATTCCTTTTTATATTTGCTCAGTTCATTTGTAGCTAATTTCTTCGGTTACTGTCAAATCATGTTGTTATGTGGTGTCTTGTCTTTACAAAGAAGTTAAAGCAAAGTCTCTATCTCAAGGTATGCCTTTGCTTTAATGATACTTGTTGAATTTATGCTGGTCAAGGTCTGCATATTTAAAGCTGGTTATTTTGACATTTCATTTTATTTAGAAAAACAATGAATCTTATAATAGTTTCATGTATAAATGCCAATAAAAAAAATCTGATTCTCTTAAAATGACTGGAATTTTGTATATGACTGGAATGTGAGTATATCATATAATTATTGAGTTTGTATTCCGACTGTAACCCTGCAACATCTGCAGTTTCTCTGTACTTCCAAGAATGTTATTAATAAAACGTTCTCCTTTAACGTTTCAAGACATAAGACGTTTGGACACTAGATGGAGCTCTAATATTATCCTATGCACACTGCTTGTTTATGTACCATTTATATAGACTATGTTACCAGTGCAGTCAGAAGAGCATGTGTGGGATGCTTTTCTATATATATTGCATTGGTTGTTGCTACAGTAAAAACAACAAAAAAAAAAAAAAAAAAAAAAACAAAGAAAAGTATTTTATTCTTTTAAATCCCATATTAAATAATGAATATTTTCACAGTGAAAACAATAACTGTATTTTACAGATTTTTGTTTGTTTATTGTGTGTGTGTGTGTGTGCACCTGGTATTCATCACGTTATGGGGACCAAATGTCCCCACAAGGATAGTAATACCAGTAAATTTTGACCTTGTGGGGACATTTGTGAGGTCCCCATGTGGAAACAGGCTTATAAATCATGCAGAATGAGTTTTTTTCAGAAAGTAAAAGTGTGCACAGTCTCCTGTGAGGGCTAGGTTTAGGTGTAGGGTGATAGAAAATACGGTTTGTACAGTATAAAAACCATTACACCTATGGAATGTCCCCATAAAACATGTAAACCCAATGTGTGTGTGTGTGTGTGTGTGTGTGTTAATATAGTAAATCCTTTTTGGTTTATCAGTGCAAACATTTCCTCCTTGTGAAGCATTTTTAATAACTCTAAATAAAGCAGTTTAACAATAAACAATAAAAGCAAAATACCACATAACAAGCATGCTTGTTTTTTTTAATACTTTTTTTTTTGTTTATATATATAGTAAGGGGTAAGTTTAGGGTTGGAGTAGGTGTAGACGTTAAAAAAAAAAAACAGTCTAAAAGCTAAAACAATGATGAGGAGTCAGTGGAACTCATACTGTGTCACTCCCAAAAGCACATTACGGAAAGACAAATAGTAAAGAAAGAAATTAGGGAACAAAGTTCCAGATTAGGCTATCAGAGAGCAAACTGCTATAGCTACTTATATAGACATCCTACATGTGGTGGATTAATCAAATGGAGATGCAAGCTGTTTTTTAGTTTGTTAATAAAACATGAATATGTTTCAATGGATGACAACCAAAGCCTACAGCTAACTTTTTTTTCCACACCTACCAATTGCCAGGGAATTTTACATCCATAAATATGTTTTACTATCCATGAAACTCCATGTGCATTATTTCAGGCTGGCAGAATGAATTGGGGAAACAAATCTAATTGCAATTCTCTGGTTAAAAAAAAAAAAAAAGAAAGAAAAAAAAAGAAAGAATCGGTTAAACTTTCAGGTGTGTTGGGAAAAAATACTGTTATTTATTTGATCATATATTAAAAAAGAAAAAAAAAAAAAAAAAAAAAATCACACTGCGGTTTCTGTGTTGTTTTTATGGAATAATAATAACAATAATATTAATAACAATAACAATAAAAACTTTGGGAAAACTAGAAAGCTCCTGACCAAAATAGGCATCCATAATCCAAAAGATAATGTCAAAAAAACTTTATATCAAAAGTAGAGTTGTCATTTGATTATTTTTTTTTAAATCTAATTAAAAACATATGTTGATTAATTTTAATAAATTTGACTGTGAAAATACCCCCAAAAGATATAATTTAGAAAGAAAAATTTTATTTGATTCAGCATAAAATTTATTACATATAAACATTTATTCAATTCAGTTCAATGTTTTTCAAATGTATTTGTATAGCGCTTTTCACGATACATATCGTTGCAAAGCAGCTTTAGACCAAATTAATGTTTTTACGGTACTGCTTAATTTTTGCAATAAATAAATATTTTTGATTATCTGTCTGTCATGTTTTTCTTTATTACTGTACAGAGAGAGAGAGTTATGGTTAGGTTTAGAGGTAGTAGTGGGATTAGCGACTATAAAACAATTTTTATGCTATATTGTTAATAAAAATGGTCATTTCCCTGCATATTTTGGTCAGTTACGTTTAATATCATTTTATATTAGCTATAAAATTGGTAGGTTTGGGGGTAGGCTAAGGGGGCTAAAAATCTAAATCGATCATTGATTAAAATAGGGGAAAAAAAGGTAAGGAGACGTGACTGACAGACCATGCTTGAGGATTTGCTGCTTAATGCTCAATGACAAACATTCTTTGAGTGCGCGTTCATCACGTAAGCAAAAGTGAAAGTAAACAGCGCAAAAGCGATTTCAATACATTGCGTATTGATAACGCGAAAACTATATACAATATCAAAATGTTTCGGTGGTGTGAGCGGTTAGAATAAAAAGACAAATTAAAATCTAGCAAACTGAATATCGCTCCAATTTGTGATTGGCTGTTAGGCTATCTCGTGTGGGGCCAGGGTGGGCCAAGCTTCTGATTGGGTGGGCCAGGCCCAGTTGTTAACAGCACTGTTATATGGGAGCTGTTATATATCCTTTGAAGAATGTTTTTTTTTTTTTGTTTTGTTTTTTGTACTCGAAATGAAAAATGTCATTAATTATTAAATTATTAAATAAATAATGTTGTTTTGATGTCCATATTCAGGCACTAATACTTTGTGGTTTTATTAGTTTGTCTGACAAAGCAGTAACTAAATCAGCATACTATCATCTCAAAAACATTGCAAGAATTAGATGTTTTTTTTTTTTCCAGTCAAGACTTGGAGAAACTTGTTCATGCCTCTATCACAAGCAGGGTGGATTATTGTAATGGTCTCCTCACTGGCCTTCCCAAGAAAACCATTAGACAGCTGCAGCTCATCCAGAACGCTGCTGCCAGGATTCTGACTAGAACCAGAAAATCTGAGCACATCACACCAGTCCTCAGGTCACTACACTGGCTTCCAGTTATATTTAGAATTGATTTTAAAGTACTTTTACACATTTATAAATCACTCAATGGCCTAGGACCTAAATACATTGCAGATATGCTCACTGAATATAAACATAACAGACCATTCAGATCATTAGGATCGAGTCAGTTAGAAATACCAAGAGTTCACACAAAACAAGGGGAATCCGCTTTTAGCTATTGTGCTGCCCGCATTTGGAACCAGCTTCCAGAAGAGATCAAATGTGCCAAAACATTAGCTACATTTAAATCTAGACTCAAAACTCATCTGTTTAGCTGTGCATTTACTGAATGAGCACTGTGCTTCGTTTGAACAGATTGCACTATGTATAATCATTTTCTGTTTTTAACTGTCTTAAATTTATTTTTAATCAATTTTTTAAATTATTTTTAAATCATTAAATCAAACAGTTTTTACATTTTACATTTTTTGTTTTGTTGTTGTGATCATTGTTTTTATGATTATTCTACTTCCTTTTATGTAAAGCACTTTGAATTACCTTTGTGTATGAAATGTGCTATATAAATAAACTTGCCTTGCCTTGCCTTGCCTTGACAAGACAATTTTCATGTATGGTTTCCATACACATTTATATATATATTGTTAGATAAAACATGGTGCTATAGCAATGTACATAAAAACTGAATCCATATCATTTTGTGTTCTATCTAAAATATGTTTAGCTTTTCGCAGCCAAGTAAAAAGTGACTTACATTCAAGCAGTTTTTTTAGGAAAATCTTTGTATGTTGTGAATTGCAATGTTGTATTTACTCATAACAGAAGTAAACTGTGGATTTGTTTGGCATTAAATGTTGTGTGAGTTTATTATCTGAAATAACAATGTACTGAAAACAATTAAAAAAAACTTCACTATTAACATTTTAGGCTTCTTTGAATGTAATGATATAAAGATTCTTAATAGAAACCTGTCTGTGTGACTTCTGTTTATCTCCATATTATATTTTATATTGGCTCAGTTCATCCTTTCATCGGTTACTCTCAAATATTATGTTGTGTGGTGTCTTGTCTTTAGAAGTAAGTCAGAAATAAGGCAAAGTCTTCATCTCAGGGTATGCCTTTGCTTAGTGCTATTTTAATTTTTGCTGGTGAAGTTGTGTTAATTTAAATCTGGTTTTATTTTTATCTTTAAAAAACAATTAAATTAACTTAAATTATATTATAATATGTTTTGTACAATGAATCATTTACAATTTATCTGTACATTCAGGAATATGATTCCTACTTCATAAAACGTTCACCTTTGACGTTTTTGGATGCAAAATTTCACCATTATCTACTAAATATTTTCAAGCTGTTTAACAGTCTTTAACAATGTGAACAGTTTCTAAACGCTTTCTACTTCGTGTTTATATTAGTCTGCGCCGCTGATCTTGGATAGGCGAATTCCTGGTTTGGACACTAGATGGTGCTCTAATATTAGATCAATAATATGTACACTGCTTGTGTACTATTGATGTATATAGGCTATGTTACCAGTTCAGTCAAAAAGTCACTGTTAAAGAACTGGTGAACATTTTCAATGAAATGTTCTAATAAAAGCAATATAGTATTAGTAACGAGTTGCCTAAAGGCTATAAGCAAATAGCACACTAAAAGCATAATTTATGTGGAAATATGACCTGTCCCTCTAGTGGTCAAATGCTGTAGTTTCATTTTTGAGGTTGTTTACATCTAAGCACATATAGGAAGCAGTGAGGTAGTAGATAAAAAAGTACCAAAAAAATTTCACCTGCATGCTGCAATATAGAACTGTCTGTACGTTATCTGGGCTATGTATGTAGGTCCTAAAACATATTTGTATAAAATATTCGAGATATATGAAAACGCAACAGGCAATATGTCTACAATATGCGCATTAGGTGGAAACTCACATGAATTTGATGTTGGATATTACATACGAAACAGCAGCAAGTTTGGCTACATTTGGACGAATACTGCTAGTGTAGTGCGCGTTTCAAGTGTGCCGTGATAATCGCGCGACGTCTCACGAACAGCATCGACGTTATGGACTTCCGCGTGAGTTTTAAATTTTGGACCCGAGCCATACAATAGACACCACAGTGCCAGACGGTTGAAAGTGAACTTTTGACAAGTAAATAAACACTTTGCACACAGTACCTTAACCGCTTCGAGGTGAACCAGAAAACTTTGCAAACAAATATTTGATAATTGTATTAATTTCTCAAACAAAGCACATTTTGCGATTAATAACATTCAAGACTTCAGACATCAGCCTTTTTTGTTTCTTGATAATGGATCGTTTCTCTCATTTGGCGGTTCACAAGCAGATGCAGACCATAATCATCATCATTGCTCACAAGTTTGTATCTGAACTTTGACATCGTCAAGTTTCCTTAAGGTGAGATTTTCTGTTTACGTCTTTCTCGAACTCATCTTTTACATTTCGGGGTTCAACTTTGACATTCTCTTGCTAAAGCTGTTTAACTGACACAACAGGAAGTTGTTAATGAACAATTCTTTTACACTTCTTTTTGAGTGAATTCAAAGACTTTTGTACAAAGACTGTGCACTGTACTACAAGGAACTCTAGGAATGGGCGGAGCGATCCTGAAGTTTACTTTTGAAATGTATCGAAAGTATCGACCCTCATATAAAAAATCATGGTATTTTAAACGTATTTTACTTATATATTGCACATTTCAATGCGTAAAATAAGATCTGAAGTGCAAAAATAAACTATGTTAGCGAATATTTGTGTTAGGTAGAAAGACATAAGCAGTCAATCACAGAGCGTTCGCTGCTGACGCTGCGCTCAAAGCGCTTATTCAAACAGGGCTGTTTTTGCCAATAGCATCACAAGCATAAGTAGATCATAAACTCTGAGATCATAAGAAACTATTATAATAAAGAGCCTCACCATGCGTTTGGGAAAGGCAGTCAAGAACAATGCTTATCACTTGTACAGGGGTGAGGTTGAGGTTATACTGCCCCAGTAAGAAGCTAAAGGCAGAATTTAAGTGCTTTTTTTTTTTTTTTTTTTTTTTTTAATATAACATTTTAAAAATATAACCTAACAGTTTACAGTTAAGAACTATTAAATGTTTAAATGGAAAAAAACAAAAAATGACTTTCAAATATAATGCTAAGTGCGTATAATCACCCATTTTATTCTTACAAATAATTTTAAAGATTTTTTTTTTTTCAGTATTGTTTCTACATCAACAATGCTGGCCTTGGAAGTATTGCATCAGATCGAAACTAGTCTCCACCCATGCCCAGTGCATTAATTTTAGCCGATGATTAATTGGTGAAGTCATGGTGTCACTGCTGCTGCTATTAAAAGCTCCAGTTGCAATAACAGTCTATTGACAGCATTGGCTGGTCTAGCATAGGGAAAAAAAAAAAAAAAAAAAAAAAATTTTTCAGTGCTGTTTGAGAATAAGAACATTTGTGAGACAGCTGTTGTCAAATTTAATTGGTGATAAATATAAAACCTAATTGTTCGCTTGGTGAACAGCTTTGGAGAATTTAATGTTTACCCATTTAAGAGAGCTGTGCCAGAGGTAGTCTTATTGGCATGGTCCCAAACTTCATGTGCACTTGTGGACTTAAAATGGCCACCCTATGCATGTGTCACTAGAATTGTAACCTATCAAAGTCACCAAAAAAAAAAAAAAAAAAAAAAAACTTCTTTTAAATGACCAGATTCAGTGAAGCCATTAACTCAGTGGTAGACTTTGATTTAGCAACACAGTCAGCATCTTGACAGTTTTTTTGCAGTCATGTCATCTGTCCATTATTTTGTTGTTGGCTTTTTTAGAATCAGAAGCAGCAATGTTGATTCGTGAGAGCCCCACGTCACGTCAGCCCAAAACAAACACACCTGAACCAGCTCATTAAGGTCTCCAGGAACACTTGATAGGTGTGTTAAAACTGAAATTTGCAGCAAGGTGGTTCTTTAGAAGCAGGGTACCCCTGGTTTAGAGCAGTGGTTCCCAACCATGTTCCCGCAGGGTGAAATGGGTGTGTCAGATGTAGTGAGATGCAAAATGTGCAGTGTTGGGGGCCATTAGTTTAGAGCAGGGGTGGCGAACGTCGGTCCTGGAGAGCCGCAGCCCTGCATAGTTTTGCTTCAACCCTAATCAAACGCACCTGAACAAGCTAATCAAGGTCTGAAGGGTTACTACAAAGCAACAGGCAGGTGAGTTTTAATTAGGGTGGGAGCTGAACTCTGCAGGGCTGTGGCTCTCCAGGACCAGAGTTCGCCACCCCTGGTTTAGAGTGTCAACTGAAGGTCAGTGTTGTGTCACTAGCCATATTTACATGTACACTTTTTTTTTTTTTTTTCATTTCGATTGAATGATTTAGTGGACTTTTTATGAGATGTTATTTAATCCATTATTGTGTTTATATTTTAATTACTTCAATTTTGGGACACACTGATAGCATACAATGACAGTAAATACAAATCACCAGAGGAAAAAAAAAAATATTTGCATTAATATTTTTAATAGGTGGTTGCCTGACTTAGAATAAACTGACTAATCATTTGAGCACTCAGTCATGTGGCCAGAACACGACACTCATTCACAAAAATCAACCAAGTTGATTTCTCGTTTGCAGTTTCTAATAACTAAGTTGCACAGATTTATCTACCAGATAAAGTGATAAACACAATACAGCTTGATCTTAGCCAGCTGATCAACACATATCATCATTATTTTAAAATAAATTTTAGCAACTCTGCATTTAATTGTTTTGTTTAAATTTGCCAGAAATAGGAATATTTAAACACCTACATGCGAGGGCTGCCGTTGGGCCCCTAATATAATGGCAGGTAATAGGAGTTTTCAAAAAGATTTAGATTGCACTATATATGTATATAGGAATATAGCTGCGCTATAGTTGCATATTTTTATACACAATATAGTTATGTATATTACTGTATATAATACAGATTTTTAAATTATATTGCATGCCTGCTGCTGCCATAATAAGTCTTTATATACAGTTTGAATGTTTATGTGCTTTTCTTCTCTTTCTGCTCCCACTTGCTGTGGTGGAGCAGTTATGGATTGTTCTTGTAAATACTTTATAGATATGGAGATTCAGATCTGCAATTAAATTACCACATGATGTTTGTCCACAAAAACACATACTAGATTCAGATGGCAATAAAATGACTACCCCCTGTAAATAGTGAAAATAACTTGTGTCCCCATTAGAAACAATTACCATCCGAATAGGGCATTAGATTCAGGAACTACAGGGTGTCACAGGAGGTTCCAAGTGAAATGATCACTGAGCTGGATCTGGTAAAATAGTCTGAAGATTGATTATCTTCTAATGGCAACACCTGGTTAAACCACATCCTCCTCCTCTTTAAATTTCTGTAAAGGGAAAAAACACAGGTTTAGTAATAAAATCCTCTAAATGAAACTGTGAAAATGTAACTGATTGAGATTTATGATTTTGTTTCAGTGCAAGACATAACAGTAGCAAAATTGTTTATCTTTTAAAATTAACATTTTTATTTATGTATTTTTTCCTCTTCAATTTTAAAAGCTGATTCCCGAGTTTTAAAGTTCAAGTTTGGTGAAATCAAGTGAAGACCTGACCAACAGAAAACAGATATATGTCACAGCATGATGCCTTAACTCAGTATTTCCCAATCCTGGTCCAGTGTTGCCAAATTGCCAATTTTGCTAGATTTATCAACTTTTCATACTACTTTCAGAAAGCAGTGACACAGTTTGCTTTTTTTAAAATGTATTTGTCAAATTTGTCACAGTCATGTTAAGTATAAATTTGGACAAACTTTCACTATGCCTTGTGATGCACCTTTTTTTTGTTTTTTTTTAAATATTACGCAAAGCCACTAGACGGCAAGCCTGCAACCATTAGCTGAAAAGAGTAACGGCTAAAGCTAACGCATATGGTCTAGCAGTAAATTTTTTTTTTTTAAATTGATGTCAATGGAAGAGAGGCTTCACTACACTGAATAAACGGCTTTTTTTAGAGAAAACGGCTTATCATTTAATAAATCGATTAATCTGCTAATCTTCAACATGTTTTACATAAAACAATACTGTTGGATTGAACTATTTTTAGAGTTTACCACAGACAAAATGCTGTTTTATAACTGAAGTCACTGACTATTTGCGACAGGTGGATTCAGCTTACGCCACTTCTCATTCATTTCCATGGTATCCGTAAATGGTGATTTGTGTTACTGTTATATTATTTTACTGTATTATTTAAATCTTTAAAATTGTTAAATACCAAACATTTATTCAGGCATTATAAACATTGGGATAAGCAGTAGGGGGTCGGAGTAAGAGCACCATCTCACAAACAAATTAGCCATAGTTTTACTATAAATAAAACCAAAAATTACAAGTGAAGAATGATGGTAGGCTATTTTTAGTAAAAGTGCTGTTATACAAATGGTAAAAATGGGGAAAAAACATGGTACTTTCACTAAGGGTGTTTATCAGTCAAACTGCGGCAGGGTATTGGGGAAATGTATTTATTTGTTATTCAGAATGCAAATACAGAAGGAAAATTTACAGTAACATTCAGCAGGTGGAAGATGACAAAATGACTGAGAACATGATTAATTGGGGCCCGAGCACCGGTAGTGTGAGGACCCTCTTGGAATTGCTTTGTTTATTATTATTATTATTATTATTATTATTATTATTTTTAGGGCCTGAGCCCTAAAAGGGCGAGAGCCCTATTGTTCTTCTAAGGATTATTAGGGCCCGATCACCGGTGGTGCGAGGACTCTCTTGGAATTGCTCTGTTTATTATTATTAGCATTAAAAGCATATGACCCACCGTTTGCTGTCTTCCTAAAGCAACCAGTTGGCAGTGAGCCCGGGTGTGAGAGCCCTTTCATCGCTGCTTGCAGCTTTAATTATTATTCATTTTATTCTTCTTCTCCAAAATAAGTCATATTTTTTGAGGGCCTAAACGTGCCCAAAAACTCAGGAAACTTTGCACATGCATCAGAACTGGCGAAAATTTACATTTGATATGGGTTTCAGAAGTGGGTGTGGCAAATACAATGTCTGATCTGCCTTAAACTTCACATGCTTGATAAGAGTCTGGACCTGAACACATGCAAATGCTCAGATTCAGTTATAGTCATAGCACCACCTGCTGACAACAGGAAGTGACATGTTTTACGCTGTGAGAAACTCCTCCTAGAGATTTCATGAAATCAGCATTATATTCGGTCAGTCTAATCTAAAGGCCTTTGCCATGTTAAATTGTGAAGATCTTGAGTTTTCATTAGAGGGCGTGTCCGTGACGGCCTGACAAATTTCGATGTTTCGCCATGGGAATAGAAATTGTTTTAACTCAGACATACAATGTCCAATGTCCAAACTTCACATGTCCGATAAGAGTCCTGGCCTGAACACATCTAGAGGCCAAAATAGTATTATAATCATAGCTCCACCTACTGACAACAGGAAATAACTTGTTTTACATTAACTTAAACATACAATGTGTGATCTGCGTCAGACTTCACATGTTTGGTAACAGTATATGTTATGTCTTACATTAACTCAAGCATGCCTTGTTCAATCTGCACCAAATTCATATGTTTGTTAAAAGTGCAGGCCTGAACACATATACACGCTAATATTCAGTTATAGGCATAGCGCTACCAGCTGGCAGAAGGAAGTTTGGCACATCTACATGACTTTGACATATTCCTCCTATATTTAGTATATAAAACGCATACGGCCCAGTGTTTGCTGTTTTCCTAACACCACCGGTCGGCGATGAGCCCGGGTGTGAGGGGCTTTTCATCACTGCTTGCAGCTTTCATTGTTGTTGTTTTTTTCTTCTTTCTTTCTTTTCTTTTTTTTTTTTTTTTTTTGTGTAATGTCAGCCCTAAAATGTAGTACTAGTCTGTGTTCTCATGAGAAACTGTTTTTGTATGTATGTGCACTGAACACTAACTGGAAATTCCCGAGCCGTAATAAGTAGAATGTTGAAGTAGTTGTACAAGTAGTCCGTTATATTTTTAGCTGACACAGGAAATACTGCATCAACTTCACAATTGCCTAATGTCCTTAAAATGGACTTTGTTGTCCATTACTCTCTTTTTAGTTACTATGGTAAAGTAAGTGTCATGAATATCAAGGGATGTGAGTCAGTGTGTCTCACATTGAATGCTGATCTTATGGCCTTTATAAACACCTGAAATGTTGTTGTTTTATGACGAGACTGAACTCTTTTATCTATAATAATAGATGCATTAAATTAACAAAAAAAAGTGCCTAGCAGAGCATGTGTTTATCAGGTGTAGTTAAAAGGCATTATAAAGACATTATTTGCCAGATAATTTATAGAAGAATTTGCATTTTATTTTTCTTTGTGATAAATATTATTCATCACTGAAGCTCAAGTAAAACATCAACATGCAAGTTCTTTAGAAAACCAGCTAAAGATGGCATTGTTTAACTCATAATGTGGAGAAAGTTCATTTATTAAATTGATGCAGGTTTACATTTCTGTGTTCATTTATAGTTTGCTTTTAGTTTGAGAAATTCAGTGTTTTTGTAAGAGCAAGAGTGTAAACCACAAATCATTTTTAGAATAACGTTGATTAAATGATAATTAGTAATAATTGGATTACTAATTAATTACTAGTGATTAATTACTAGTAGTAATTAGAATAATTGTAATTTTTGTTATAGTACTTATCAAAAGCTGTAAGTAACAACTTGCCTTCTTGATCAGTTTTTCTGTATTTCCTGCGGATCCAGACTGCAGTGACAATCAAAAAAGATCCAGCAGCAGCAGCAGCAGTAAAGATCAGCATTGTGTGACATTCAGAGCCTGAAGAATATAAAGTAGAGTTTGAAGTGGACTGTGGACCTGGTGTTGCAATGGCTAAAAATAGTAATTAGTGTGAGTAAATTCTCTGATCTGATAAACACTATAAACAGCAGCACAGCTCAGCTTGTAGGCATAAGCTACTTCTGAAGAACCTCGTACAGTCATAAGATGGTAAAACATTTTACCTTTCACATACCTGAACATGGTTTACAGAGTTTGCTGATGTCCAGATGTTGGTCTGGTTGCTGATGGGATTGTTGATCACACAGCTGTAGGTGTTTTTATCCTGATATTCCACCTCCAGAGGTAGAGAGAGACTGATACTGAGATCAGACACACTGATGCTGGACAATAAACTGTTTCCTTTGTACCAGGAGAGACTCACACGACTCACATTCACCACTGAACACAACAATGAACAATTCTGCAGTGATGATGATAAACAGTTTGAAGAGTTACTGCTGATGACAGGAACAGGCAGATGATCTGGAAAACATTAAATAAGACTAGATTAGAAAGTGTTTATTGCAGCATTAGTCAGTCAGTGTGTGTCTTATATGAGAACAATATTCACTCCTCTCTTCACAATTCTAAAAGATTATTACATATATGGACAAATAACAAAGAAGAAAATTATGCCTAATTAAAATTATTTAGTTATGCTATTAATCAATAATCAAAATATTAACTTTAAAGGTAAATAAAATATGTGTAACAACATTTCACTCACCATAGACAGTGACATTGAAATTGAAATTCTTGTTCACACTGTTGGTCAGTAGTTTATAATCTCCAGAATGTTTACTTAAGATGTTTGTGATGGTTAGAGATCCAGTTTGATCATCCAGTTTCAGTCTGTCTCTGAATCTCCCATCAAGAACATTATTATATAAAGTGACGCTGTCATCTGTTACATTGATTTTAGCTATTAAAGTGTTTTCAGTTCCAAACCTCCACAGAATCAGATCATTATCCATCATTTCAGTAAGACCAGTGTTTAGAGTGACTGAATCTCCCTCCATCACTGACACTGACTTCACTGCATCTGTATCAGCAAACACTCCTAAAGAACAGTCACAGATTTGATCATTTACTTAAATCAGGGGGTGCTCAACCCTGGTCCTGGAGATCGACCTTCCTGCAGAGTTCAGCTCCAACCCTGATCAAATACACCTGAACCAGCTAATTAGGATCTGAAGGAGCACTTGATAATTACAGACAGGTGTGTTTGATCAGGGTTGGAACTAAACTCTGCAGGAAGGTCGATCTCCAGGAACAGGGTTGGGCACCCCTGACTTCAATAGTCCACACAAAACAAAACTTCAGCCTGGTTCAGTCTTGAAAGGCCTCAATTTCTGTTAATGTATGCCAAAAACATACTCTGTTTATGCGTGTTAAACAGGCACAGACATCAGTACCTACGCAACAAGTTGTAGAATATAGTAGCGTCTGTCATCAGTCCCTTTTCAGATGAATCAATAATTATTTCATGTCAGAGACAAATTTGCTGTTATTGTACCTGGCTTATATTTTTCTCATGTGTAGATCTCACGATAATTTGATTAAAGCATCTTATATCTTGAAAATCCTGTTGCTGATTAAAAACTACTTTTTTGGCACTGTATTACATCTCTGCAAATACAATCTATCAGATTAAAACTAAAGCACAAAGTGATGTTTTAAAATGAATATGATTGCATCTTACCAACCAGATGCCAAAAGCAGAACAAAACAAACATGTGAACCATTTTCAGATAACAGCACTTGAATTATGTGAACAGGTATGTGACAAATTGTGAACTAAAAGGACAGTGTTAAACTGCATGTGATTCATCCACCAAATAATATTTGAGCACCTCCCACTCACTACACATGTACAGGCTCTTCTTGCATGCGTTGGTTATAAATATTCTCTTCTATATTACTTTTTGCAACAATATAATTTTAAATATTTTATGGATTATATTTAAATATATATATCTATATTTTATAGATATTTTATTAGATAATTAACTCCAGAAGATGGCAGTAGTGCAACATTAAGGATGGTAAGCTGCCGTTAAAATCCATTTAAGAAGAAGAAGAAGCTTCTGTGGATGCTTTTTGTTTCTTATTTGTGTATCCCACAGTTATGGCAGAAAGATCCGGGTTTAAAATCAAAGTACCGCAAGAGCTATTCAATGCTTTCAAATCGCTCTTGCCGTACTTTAATGTCATACCTCGATCGGTGTGCGCAGCGCAACTTAAAGCCGCACGCACTTTCTGACCAGGGTGACGCACCAGCGCTTGACAGTGCGGCATATGTTTCGAACTTATGAAAGAATCAGTCAGTGCGTCATATTTATTTTAGTATAACGAGTCTGTTTACAAACCTGTTGTCCAAAGAGAAGATTTTAATGACATGTTTTTGCTCCGAATTCATTTAACATCAGCAGAGTGTTTAAAATGGTTATTTTTATTTATTTATTTATTAATTTTTTTTATCTGACGTGGTTTCACACCACAGAATGTGGCAAAAACATTATTTTATATAGTATTGTTATAAATTCAGCCACCACTAGGGGCCACTGGTGAACTTCTCTATTTCGGATTAATACCTTCTGCCACCACCTTTAATTCAAACCCGGTCTGGTCCGGGAGGAGCACTCAAACACACTCAAGAGTAAGAATTACAAAGAATATACTTTATTAACAACAATAGCAGCCATATGGCATTGTCTCATATACATATCTTGATTACGTACACCATTCATATAAACTCATTAATCCGTGAACACACATTTCAAATTCACAGCAAACATTATAGTGAGGCATTTCATACACAGCACCCGTAGTTAGAAACTCCAAGCATAAATCACAAGCCTTATGTGAAAGAACCAGCACCGGCAATCAATATACTATATTCAGGGAGAGAACAATCAGTAATAGCTGAACACAACAACATCGCACATGAATCATATAGAATGAATAAAATAATTTCGGACTTCCCTGTCCACGTCCGACGACACCCTGCCGTCACTGTGAGGACTCAATAGAATTCCGTAGATGTATGGTTTGTTAGGATAGGACAATATTTGGCCGAGATCAAATATCAATTATCAAAATACTGAGAAAAAAAATAGCCTGCATTTCTTATCGTTTATAAATATTAGTAGGCCTATGTTTATTTTGTTTATGCTCGGTTTATTTGATTTAGTTTTTGTGTATACTTCATTTATATTTTATTTGTTTCGTGTGTATCTGTTTACTCAAGCTCACTTGCACTCCTATTTTTTGTTGTTGTTGTTTAAATATTTTTGCATATGTTTGTTGAATGTGTTACAATTAATACACATTCACACTTAAATATTGAAATGTTATGTCATTTTATGTGCCTCCTCTTCACTCGTCAAATTTCTGTGAGTGGAGCCCATTTTCATTATCTTGCCTAGGACCCCACAAACCTACAGGCCGGCCCTGAGTATGGAGGTCTGAGCACAGAGACTCCATCATAGCAAAAATTTATAGAAGGACTGGGATCTTCACTGTTGCTAAATCGAAGTCTACCACTAAGTTTATGGCTTCACTGAATCTAAAAAAGTAGGGTTTTTTTTTTTTTGGTGACTTTGACTGGTTACAATTCTAGAGACACATGCAGAGAGTGGCCATTTTAAAGATCAAGCAATTTCTGAGTTATGTTGAACATTTCTATTTTGTTTGTCAGTTTTATAATACACCAGTATTAAAAGTTCACGCAATTGTTCTCGTGTAACTTGTTCTCACAGTGCTGGTTATGATTAGCCTACGTTAAAATACTTAAAATACTCACAACAGACAGTATTACAATATTATTATATTGTAAATATAATAGTTAATATTTTGTACAATATTCTGTTGAATATGGTGCACTGGTTGCCAGTGATATTAAGGTGATAAAGTCTAGTGTGTTTGGTTCTGATGTGACTGATGGTCAGAGATCCAGTCTTATTTTCCAGCTCCAGTGTCCCACTGAATCTCTCATCAGTTCCATTCCGTAAAAAAAAAAAAAAAAAACGGAAAAAGTACTGGCTTTTGTTTGCCTAAAGTGGGTTAGGACTAAACAATATCAAATACTCAATTCATTTAACAATGTGTCAACTCAGGCAAAATGCCTGTATTGTAAAAGACAGTTTAGCTTTAAACAGTAACGGACAGAATTAAAAAAAAAAGAAGAAGAAGAAAGAAAACATGAGCATCTGTAAAATACAGGTGTTGTACTAAAAAGTGGTCACAAAATTTAAACTTCAAACTGTAAAACAATCAAGATTCAAAACTTTTTTTTTTCTTATGAGAGAAAACAATATTGTTTAGAGGGATAGTTCACACAAAAATGTTAATTCAGTCAATTACTCACCCTCATACCATTCCAAACCCATAAGACTTAAATCTGGGTACTTTCTGTCCCTCTGTTGATTGTCTATGCAACTACCATTTTCAAGGTCCAGAAAGGTATAAAGTATGTGACTCCAGTGGCTTGACAACAGAATTTTGAAGTTCATTGTAACAGAAATATCATTGAAGTGATGCAATTCATTACAGGGGATGTATTATTTCCCATTTAACTGCATGTTTAATACAAGTACCATTTTTTTTTTTTTTTTCAATTTAAAAACTGAAATATTACATGGATTTTCGAAATTGATCATACAAGAGTCTTGGAGGAATGCATAACCACTTGGTTGCCTTCATCTCAACCCTTATTTAGGATTTCTTCACAGGAAAACTCTAAAAGAAATGGATAATGATACAAATGAAATGAATGAAACTGAACTACAGAGTAACATGCAGGTTGGAGATGGAAAATCAACATACACATTTCATAACATACGTGTTCCTTACTTCTGTATGAATTCCTGTGTAAGTGGCGCCTCTGCTGGGTATTTGTAGCTCACAACCGCAACAGTGGTCATTAACTTTTTAAACGACAGCAATCTTGAACTGCCCATCACCTTAAACACAAAACACATTACAAAATGACCATATACATAATGACAAGCAGTTTGAACACACCTTATACACACAAGGTTAACATGCAAAAGTAATCAATCCAATCATTTTGGTAACGTTAGCACGTTGTCTGTGACGTGGCTTCTGACGCATCAGACAGCAAACAACTTCACATTGTTGTGAAAGTCAATAGAATAAATTACTCAATAACTATTTTCTTTCTGATACTTAACACTAATGTTAAATAGAACTGTTAATAAAACAGAATACAAACCCATGATAAGAATGCAGGTGTGCTTGAGATTCACAGTACAGCAGCAATCACGTCCTGTCATTAAAAAAGAAAATGAAAAAAACACAACGGTCATTTCGTCATAATGTCGTGTGCATTTGTCCATTAGAGTGGGACAGATAACTCGAGGAGCTAACGTTACTGGCACGCTGACCTGAAGTGCCATTCTGGAGTTAATATAATAGTCCATAATATGACAGTGTAAAAGGTTTATCTGTAAGTCTGTATGAATTAAGCCCTGACAGATCTGAATCATGAAATTTTGCTTTTCTCTATTAGTCACCCACAAGATTCTCGACCCTCACTCAAGTCCTCATTCCTTCATTCTCGTCAGCTGACCATAAAGAAACGGAGCAAGGCAAAATCAATAAGCATCAGACAGCAAAAGCTTCAGTATAGATGCTAAGGCAAATGGGTATGTTTTTATTAACATTTGATTTGTCTGTGTAACAATTCTCTTCCATCATTTTACTAGTCTTAATTTGTCACCTGTATTGTCATGTTTAATCAGATTGTCCAAGAAGCCTGGAAAAACAGTCCAGTGATGAGGAAGAAAATAAGGATAAGACAGACTTGTGCACTTCCATAAGGTAAAACTCAATACTTTTGCAAAGATTTTTTTTTTTTTTTTTGATTAAAGAGATATTTTACTAAAATCAAAGTAGCCATGTACTCACCCTCATGTCATCTTCAAAACACAAATGTAATTATTTGCTTCAGAAAGTTCATAAAGAGATCATAAAACTAATCCATATGAATTGAGTTATTTATTCTATATTTTCTGAAGAGACTTGATCACTTTGTGTGATGGGCATATTGAGTTTAGGCTTTTATGCACATAAACATTTATCAACTGAAACATCAGATATGGTAAACAGAACCTCAAGCAAGAGAACCAGTGAGATTCATTCTCATATTATGCAGTATCGTTTGAGCTTTCACAGGAACCATTTGTTTGCTGATTGCTGTTTGTGAATAAAAGCCTAATTTCAATTTGTTTATCATATAAGGTGACCGTCTCATCAAAAAAATTGGACTAAAGTGCTCAATTCATGTAAATTAGTTTTACAATCTCTTTGAAAACTTTTTAAGCATCAAGGTGGTAGCTGTGTGGATTCAATGCATGGACAAATCTCTCAGTTTTCATTAAAGTATATTCACTGGTGTTGAACAAAAGACCTTTGAGTGTGGAACAACATGAAGATCAGTAAATTATCAGAAAATATCAGAATTTTTATTTTGGGTGAACTAACCGTTTAAAGCACATTTCATCATCAAAAGTTACTAGTGGCGGGTTTTATGCATTTATCAAAGCACATAGTAAATATCTTTTCCCCACCTTACCTTTCTTTGTTTAAACTAATGTTTGTTTTGGCTGTTTACAGTCCTGTATCTGCACCAGTATTAAAGGCCATCTCAGTTAGATGGAGGACCACCAGCCATACCTACTGGTATTGAGAAGGATCAAGGGCATGATCACCTTATTCTGTGTGGTTGGACAAGCACCTCATCCCTTCTGACAGAACCACCACCCTGAGTCCTATCGAACTCAAAGTCCACTTTGTGCTCAACCTGTTGTATCAGTAGGTCCTTGTCAATGTCTTTATCTTCCTGCTACACTCTACAACATTGATGTTGGTCATACCAGTGGGTTACCAGTAAAGTTTCAAACTGACACAGTGTGTTGGCTGTTATTGAATGCCCACATTATGTATTTTTAGTTGAACTGAATGCAGATTACATTTAATGACAAATCAGGGTTTGTATGAACACTATATTAGTGTGGAAATAACTTTCTTGGTGTTAAGCTGTTGACACGCATAGTGTAGTTTCAACACTAATGGTGTAAATGGGAGGGGAAAACACAATAATAGTGTTATTGGTCAACACTTACAGTGTTGTTTTAAACTCTATGCAAGTGTTAAAAAAGTAACACTATTTAAAGTGCTAGTTTAACTGTCTTTAGTGTGGATGTAGACACTGAAAGTGTAAATTTTAAAACAGAGTGTGAATTTAACACTTTCAAATTTGCTGTGCATTTCTTTCTGTCAAAGACAACTGCTTTGAACATGGCTGTCTGAGTGCCATAAATATTCTTTTTCAATAAATATTTTGCGTGCCTGTAACTCAAGAAGTATTAAAGATATTGCTATATGATTTTAGATTCTAGTTGTTAATAAACTTTTCTTTTGAAATCCATGTCCAGATTGCTGAATGTTACCCATTTTCAGTGGTCAAAAACCAAATGTTGGTCACTCTGTATTAGGGTTGCAAAGGGGTGGAAAATTTCTGTTAACTTCCTAAAAATCATGGAAAGTTGCTAGAATTTTCCCGTCTTTTTGCATCCCTACTCTTTGTACAGCTGATACTTATTTTATTTAAAGAACAATGTCTATAGAAGAAATAAGTTGAAATTAGAATTGTATCTTGTTTCTCTTTATCAACACAATTGCATAGAACATGTCTGAATGCTAAAAGTGCACTGTACAATCCTACTGTTATTTTTTGCATTGTAAACAGTAATGACTAGATAAACACAAAATTACATTTGGTTTTTCACTACTGAAAATGGGTAGGATACTAAAAATAGAAAAGTTCATGAAGAACTAGAATCTAAAATCATATTGTAGTATCTTTAATGCTTCTTGAGTTATATGCATGCAAACTTTAGAAAAAGAATATTTATGGCACTCAGGCAGGTACAGTATGTTCAGTGCAGTTGTCTTGACAGAAAGAAACAAGATACATCTCTAGTTTCAACTTTATTTGTTCTTCAGACATTCCTCTTTAAAAGAAAAGATGTATCATATTTTTTTCAGACTGACCCATATTTGGTTTTTGACCACAGAAAATGTGTACATTTTAATGATTTACTCCTGGAGCCATATTGAAATTCCATTATCTCTGGAACTGAACAATACAATACCTTAAAAATGTAGAAACCAAAAGGAAAGTTTTTTTTAAGACCCAATATCTAAAAGGACATTAAAATATCTTTAAAACTACTTGAGTTACAGGCATGCAAACCTTGGAGAAAAATTTGCTGTTTCCCCAGTTTTAAACGGTCAACACTGGCAGATAATGCAACAAAGATTGCTAAAGTCAACAGATTTTACGAATAGAACTAACAATCATCTCTGTGTAAAAATAAGACACGGAATGACTCTATGGTTAATGTTGGGACTGTCCTCTCTCAGTGTGCCAAATTTCACAACTGTCCCGCAAGTGGTTCTATGGGCTGCAGAAGAATGTCAGCAGATACAGTAGGTGCCTTCACACCTTTGGTGCTTGGCCCCTAAATATATATATATATACACACTACCGTTCAAAAGTTTGGGGTCAGTACATTTTTATTGTTTCTTTTTTTCTTTTTTGAGAAATTAATACTTTTATTCACCAAGGATGTATTAAGTTAATAATTAAAAGTTTCTTAAAAGTTAATAATAAATATTTTACATTGTTATAAAATATTTATATTTTGAATAAACACTGTACTTTTTAAACTTGTTATTCATGAAATAATCCTGAAAAAAAAATTACAGGTTCCAAAATATATTTGGCAGCACAACTGTTGATATTATCCAACATTGATCATTCTAATAATAAATCTGCATATTAGAATGATTTCTGAAGGATCATGTGACACTTAAGACTGGAGTAACAGCTGATAAAAATTCAGCTTTTGATCACAGGAATAAATTATATTTTAAAGTATGTTAAAATAAAAAACATTATTTTATATTGTAAAAACATTTTGCAATATTACTGTTTTTTTTTTTTTTCTATATTTTTAATCAAATAAATGCAGCCTTGATGAGCATAAGAGACTACTTTAAAGACTATTACAAGTCTTACTGACCCCAAACTTTTGAACGGTAGTGTATATATATATATATAGGGGTTGGACAATGAAACTGAAACACTGGCCAATATAGTGTTGGAGGTTTCATGGATATGTTTGCACAGCCTGGTGGCCATTCTTCACTGATTGCACACTGCACCAGTAAGAGCAGAGAGTGAAGGTTGACTATGTGCACCCAATGGATCAAACATTGTACCCTGAAAGTAGTGCCTTGTATCAGGATGATAATGCACCAATACACACAACAAGGCTGGTGACAGAGTGGTTTGATGAACATGAAAGTGAAGATGAACATCTCCCATGGCCTGCACAGTCACCAGATCTGAATATTATTGAGGGATGTTTTGGAAGAGCTAGTTAGGAAAAGTTTTCCTACGCCAGCATCACGTAGTGACCTTGCCACTTTTTTTTTTTTTGCAAGAGGAGAATAGCTTAAAATCCTTCTGGCTACTGTGCAGGACTTATATTTGTCATTCCCAGGATGAAATGATGCTGCATTGGGCACAAAAAGGCTCAACAACATACTAATTGTTTTTAAAAAAACAGGTGTTTCAGTTTTATTGTCCAACCCCTGTATATACAAATACTAAACTGCTAGTTTAACCTTAAGCATATTACTTTGCTCGTCCACGCAAAGCGTACCGGGGGCCTCATTGCTTTCACAAATCACAAGGAAATTGAACCACAAATGGACCCACAAATGAACCAAACCTCTGGAGGTGGTCTGAGTATGGTTCGCTTTTGGGTCCTTTTATGGAGATCATGTTTCTTCACAAATATGAGCTGAACCGCTCCAAGACGGGTTGCAGGTTTTAATGAAATAGTGTGATTCATAGGTGTGATTCAGGGTGTTTTTACACCTAGTTTGTTGAGCCCTGCAAATGTTTGGTTACACTTTATTTTGATAGTCCACTTTAGACATTCTACTAACTGTAAGTAACTTTGCAACTAATTCTCAGAAATTTGCAACTACATGTCTACTAACTCTCAGAGCAGAATGTTAGGTTAGGTTTAGGGGCAGTAGAATAAGTTGACATATAATTTCAATGTTTAGAAGAGTGTTAGAAGATATTAAGCAGACAGTCTACTAATACTCTAATGACTAGTTGACATGCAGTTGCAAAATGTTCAATCTACTATACTGCAAGCACACAAGAAAAGGACTGAGGTCACTTTTGGCTAGTTCCTTTTCTGGTTCACTTTAAGGGTGTATTCACACCTGTCTTGTTTGGTTCAACTGAATCAAACCTAAGTTTGTTTCCGACCTTGATGCAGATCTTTTAGGCAGGTGTAAATGCAGCAATCGCACTCGGGTGTGGACCAAACAACCATACCAAGAGCCAGCTGAAGAGGTTCTTGGTCCAGTTCCAAACTAACTCTAGTGCGGTTGAATGGATGAACCAATGAATGGTTGACCTTAGCACATGTGTTGTTTTGTTTACAATTTCTGGTCCCTTGCAAAAAAGGGCAGTGTGAAAGCAAACCACACCAAACAACAACAACAAAAAATCAACATTGTATTTGGTCTGGACCAAAGCAAGTAAACTAGCTGACTTTTCTGGTGTGAATCAGAACCAGCTATGCTTATTTGAGAATGCCCTTATCAGTCAGCCTGAATCAAACACATCTGAACCAGCTCGTTAAGCTCTTCAGGAACACTTGATTCACACTGATTCAGATCATCAGCTTATTAGTAGAAAGATCCATGAACTGAACTCAGTCGGTGCGTTCCAAACAGGATATTATTATTCTCCGAAGGGCACTTCGGAGTGAAAACAATCATCGCTGCCACACTGAAGGGTCGTTTCAAACCGAGGTGCTCAAAACTGGCCACTTCAAAGGACCCTAGAATGAAGGGTTTCGAAGGATACAACTGATGGACACTGCGGCCCCCATGATCCTTTGTGTTGATTGTTTCCATGATGACGGCACCTCCGTGTGGTCATGAGATGATGACTCAGAAGGGCACTTCAGGAAACAGTTGTTTGGTCCCCTACACCCTTCAACCCTTCAAAGCTCTCATTCCGGAGGGTAAACTCTTTGAAGGCTCATTAGGGAATAGGAATGAGCCCTTCAGAAACATACACAATGTGCAGAGCAGTGGCCCCAAGGACTGGAGTTGAGAACCACTGGTTTATACCACACTGCATTGATTAATAGTAGAGCTGTTGCAAAGGTAAAGTCTTATTTTAAACACTAGATGTCACTCTGTGCAGTGGTATGCACACTTTTCTTTACATCAGGGGTGTCAAACTCAGTTCCTGGGGGGAAATTGTCCAGCAGAGTTTAGCTCCAACCCTATACAGCTAATACAGCTAATCAACATATTTAGGATTAGGGGAGTGTTGGGCACAACCTAACATTTTGAATTTCTCAGTTTGTGTAAACCCATGTGGGGTTTAGAGTGTAACTTTTCATCCATGTTAATTTTACACTTGTCTAGTACAAATATGTCGCTTTGTTTTTGCCATTTACCTAAAAAGAAAGGAAGCAAAATGTGACAACATGCCCCGTAGGTCGGGTACATTGTAACATGAGGGGCACATTGTAACATGCCCATAAGACAACTTAAATTATCTGAACTAATGAAAAAAATATGTAAGACAGACTAAAATATTTTGTCAATAGAATAAAATTGTCTCTTTCAAATAAAGTAATGTTTTTTTTTTTTTTAGTAAAAATAATCTAATTTTGGAGTTTGACAATGAACACATTACAACCGTGCTTGGGAGGGCCCTGATCGCGATACGCAGTTATACAGTATAGTTTAAAACAATGTGCGCAAATGAAGAAACACATTCAGAAAAAACGCTCCCCTCCCTCTGTCACACGTCTGTGGACTGTTTTGTTGGTTTTTCCCTCATGTGTCCTTATTTGGTCTTTCCTGTTCCGTTTCTTGTTATGACATCATTGTTTAATCACTTACACCTGTCCTGTTCTCATTAGCCTGGTTATATACGTTTGATTCAGTTCTTCGTTTCTTATCGGGCCTTAAAGTCATTTAATGTTGTGTACTATGGTTTTCGTTGTGTTAGCGTGTGGTTTCCCTGCTGTTCCTGTTCGTTCCTGTTCCTTTGTTTGGATGTTATTAATAAAGTATGTGTTCCTGATTTCCCTCGTCCCTACTCCTCCTTCCTGCACACGACACCTGACACCCTCCAAACACAGCTCTCACAGAACACGAGACACATAAACAAGCCAAAAGACTTTACATTTTTTTTAAATAACAATTTCTGAGCATTAAACATCAATTGTCAGTCTTTATTTACCTGTTACCTGTAACAGATTGTAACGCAGTGTTACAACTTTCCCCATCAGCGTGACTGGATTTTAAAACATGTTAGTGTCATCTATACTAGATCCAGCGATTAATGAATCTAAACTAATAAATAACAGATTGGAGATTAAAATAGTAGCAGATTTGTCTCATTTTAAATGAATGCTAAAAACTGAGATGAAAAATTTACTTCAGCCAGAAATGTACTTTTATTATGCTAAAATAAATATTCAGCGATTATCTTCAAAAGGCTTTTGAATTTTGGCACACTTTTTTCTCTATACGGTGTTGCTATGGCAACTAGTAAATACCTTAAATTTGGTTATGCCAGCATGTGTGGAAATACTTAAACCACGTGTGTTATAACTAATCCCGCGTTAGTTTGTTCCCCACGCTCCCCTACAAGAAGCTTCCAGGCAGGTGCTTTGGCACTAGCTGGAGATGCCCTTTGCAGGACAGTAGCCCTCCTGGAGAATTTGAGACATGTCCTGTAAATGAAATACCAAAGTGTAAAGGTTTGTTTGGTTAACATGACCAGTTATCCCTTGCTGTTACATGTTATAACTACTTCATTATGAGCATGAAAGCACCTTTGTACTTTGTGACGTGCCCCTGCCCATTTCACTTTAGCCGGGTGTGGAGCGGGTCTTTGGGAGTAATTTTGAACACCTGCCAAGAACTATAAATTGGTCCTTTGTTTTTTTTCGGCCCCCTTCTGTTTCCCTTTTCATTTTGTTGTTCTTTTGGGTTAAACATTACTATTGAATTTGTGTTTGGCAGGCCTGTATTTTATGTTAAAATGTTGACTTTATTATGTTTGTGTCATGTTAATTGTTCTTTATTTGTGCTTTCTCAATTTTTGTTTTGTTTTATAAAGTTCATTTTTCGTCAATAAATATTTCTTCAAACTGTTTCTGTTCTCATTGACTCCTTTATTTGTCACGGTTAAGAGCGGGCTGTGACAACTTTGACAGTCATTCATTTATGGTATTATTGTAGGGTTACAGATTTAAAATATCTTAAATAGGTTTGTGTCTGAGGAGTTATAATATAAATAGATGTCACATGGCATTATGATTCAAATGTCATGCTACACAAACACTAAATGCTGTATGAGCTGCATTTGAGACAAATGGCACTGAAGTTGTTGAAAACACTTTTTAATGTTTTGCCTGATTTGAGCCAAACTCATCTGTCACAGAACAGCTGATTGAAAATACTACTTTGAGAAAATGTTTAGTAA
>NW_026128397.1:0-9694 GCF_022985175.1 Labeo rohita
TCTTGGTAATCTTTAATCCAAATCTGAACATTTTCTTCTGCTCTGTAATGTCATTCCTTCTCTGATGACGTCAGTTTGACAGATTGTGCTGAACATCCTTTACAGTCTTCAAACTGTTCTGTTGTCATGAGTGAGAGACAGAGAGGAGGAGCACTAAAATAAAACCAGCCCTATATTCAATATTCTGTTTCAGCTGTAAATACGTCACTATTCTGAAATAAAGTCGGTAGCAACTTCTGGTTCATGCAGACTTTAACTAAACTAGGTTTGGTTCATTTAAAAAAATTTCTGAAAACACCCTAAGTGTTCAAATTGTTTTGGCCACTATAAAGTCACAATTAAGTCGACTTGTCAGCGTCAAACAGGAAGTGAGGGTGTGTGTTTCTCAAACACTTTGACCTAATGTGGTTTGGACTTCTATAGTTTGTTTTGTTCCAGTGAAGAATCAGTGGTGTGAAACATTAACCACATTAACTTTAATATTTACTTCTAATGTGTTTGCATGTGTAAGTCTTTTATACATAAAGTGTACATTACATTTACTTTAGACATTTCAGTGTGTGATTTGATTGTTGAATGAATGGAAATGTTTCATATATGCGTTTCTTCTGCTTGTAGTGTTGACGTCCTTCATCCAGTCTGGATTCACTCAAGGTACTGTGTAATACTGCAGTACATTTGATTTCTTTAATGAGCAAATGTGAATTGTGTTGTAGTACTTTATTTGTCTACATCAGAATACAACATTTGTCTCTTTGATGTGTTTTATCCATATTTTGCTGTCATACATCTTCACACAGAATCATCTGTCTGTGTAGTTCATCATTATGTTAAAACACTGTTATTGCTGCAGTTCATGCTATTTATTCAATTAATCAGTCATAAAAATAAAGTGTAATTGAATGCACTGAAAATACTTAAATACAAGCAAGTACATTTGTAGTACATTCTTATTTTTGTGCTAAATAAAATTGTAAAACTTATACACTATAAAGACACTACACTGTTAGACATCTCTTTAATTTCTACAGTTATTAACTGTATATCACCCAGTATAATACTGCAAATTCCCTTTGCAGTAAATAACTGTAATAACCATTGCATCATGGGAATTTTCTGTGACGTCAGACCCCAAACTGCAGTATACTACTGTATTTGCTGTAACGTTCTCATTGGCGGCGTTCTATTGAGGTCGTTTTATTTCCCTCATTTATTATATTTGGATTGACACCATTTGCCCTACACCGTGTCTACAACGCCGCAACAGCTTGTGACGGACTACACCGGATGTGTTGCATTGCTTATAATGATTGGAAAATCCGTTTGTCCTTCATGTCAGACACAGCGCCAGTGCTTGAAGTACATCTGTAAATCAGAAATATACCGGGGCATTACTGTACTGTAAGCATCCACTGTAGATTGTATATTTAATGTGTTCTATATTGTCTTCTTTTGTCGAGTCGCGCTGCGCCGCGCCACTCGTGTCCGAGGAAGACGCTGAAGCAGCGGGCAGCGTCGCGGCGTTTGCCCGGGGATGAACCCGCGAGAGCGGAAGAGTTCCGGAGAACATCCGCGCAGTGTGTCGATGCAATTTACGAGAGATTAAGACCAGCAAGTAAGGTAAAAATAAATATACGTTTGTCTGAGTGTTTGTCAGATTTTTACACACTGGTTTAACCTAGTAATATTTACCCGTCAACATGGTGGATACAAACTTTACTTTAGTAAACTGTGCTGTCGTTTCAAACGGCGTTTGTCACCTTATTAAATTTAGTTACTGAATTAAAATAATTTTCAATGAGCAAGGCTTATCTTATATTAACATTAGGTTAACTAATGTGAAACTTTGTTCAGGTGTTAGTATAATGTTGGCCAGTAGCCTATTGAGAAAAAAAAATCGTATGTTAGCTATGTTAGACAAGTTATATAGCTAACTGTTAGCTGCCTTTCTAGTTTTAAAATTAGTTTGTTATAATTATTAATGGAATTTAAGATTTACTGCATTTTGTTGTGTTTGTGTTTTAAAGGCAACTGCAATGAAGCATCAAGAAAGACATGAGCATGCCAACCACTGATAGTTCATGGTAAAAGAACAACTATGGTTTTGAGATGTTTGTGTATTGTATGTGGGGTTTGCCTTTTAAAAGTGTGCCATTTCTTCTACTTGTTTTTCAGAGAAGAAATTTTTGTCACTAACAAAGTAGATGGTGAGCAAAGGTGGTGGCCACGTTTTAGAGCAGACCTGGGTTTTGCAGATGGCTGTGTATTCTTTGGCTGCATGTCTTTTTCTCCATTGTTTCTGTTGCCTATAGATTATTTGTGAGGATACGACATAATGCACTGCAAAACATCCTAAGACAGAGGAAATGGTGAAGATGCACTGTTCCAGCAGTTTAAGACTGTATTTTTAAGTGTTATACATGCATTGTTTTAAATAAAGTATTTGATATTTTGTAATTTTTGTGTCTGTTTTAATTGAATGTCAGTAGTACCTATGTAGAGTAAAAATAAATTACATTTAAATGAATTCAATATAAAATTATAAAATCTACTGAAATCTATATTAAAATGAATGAATTACAGTAGTATACTGTTAAATTTGACCTTTTTAATAGTATTTGGCTGTAAAACAGCTACAGTTTGCAACTGTAAATGAAATACGGTTTGCTACTGTAATTTCTAATTACAGTAACTTACTGGCAATTATAAAACCCATTGAAATGTCTAACAGTGTAATTAGAAATATACTTCTACTTCAGTAGTACTTCAGTGCAATTGCAAAAAATACAAAATACCACTGATATTTAAATTAATTTTAGTACATTGAAATAAAATGTATTACAGCAAAAATATACAAAGGGCTTTTATGAGTGTATTTGTGCTTCAAATGATTTAAAAATGTGTTCAGTGTTAGTACACTTTTATATAGTTATCATAAGTTTAAATGAAACAGATTTTAGTTAAACTATGTTCAGATGACTGTGTTTGACTAGTTAGGAAAACATTTGGGGTAATTCTGTCGGTCTGACAAGTTAGTATTTGAGACTCAAAATGTTTCGTAAACTGGAAAATGTGCAGTTGCATTTTTTAGAGTGTAGCACTAATAATTAAATTGAAATCAAATTATAGTCAGATAAAGACTATAAAGAGACACTGTTTTGTTTGTTTGTACATTACATACCATATCTGTTGTCACGAATCTGGTCGGTGTCCTGCTGTCCGCTCACCACCAGATGTCACCCTCACCTTATCACTCACTGACTGTTACATCACACCCCGGACTGCATCTCCATCCTCCACCGCACTGATTGCGTCAGCCCCCGTGACCAATCAGGCTTTCTATAAAGCCCCAGTCCTTCCCAGTGCTCTTCACGGATTGTTGAATTGTTATATTCCTAGTATTCCTAGTTCCTGTTCCAAGTTCCTAGTTCCTGGTTTTTGATCTCTCGCCTGGTTATCTCGTTATCGTCTGTCTAGCCGCCTGCCTTTTCGGACTATCGCTCGTCTTCCTGGACTATTCTCTCGTCTCGCCTCCTACATTCCTGTTTACTGTTGTTTGACCCTGCCTGTACGACCATGTCTTATAATAAAAGCTCGCATGTGGATCCGCTCGCCTCTCGTCCTTCATTCCCGGTTACATCTGTGCTGCATTGTTGTATCTACAGTGTAATTATTCTTTCAGTCTATGGGTGTTTACATTTACATGAATTACATTTACAGTCATTTTAATCACATGTATTATTTCTAACATTCAATTAGTTCATTTATTAATGATAGAAAAAACAGCTTCATGAAGTGACTACACAGGTGTAATTTTTAGAATGTGTTTAGATTGTGTTCCAAAATTCACAATTTAACAGTCACCATACTTTCAGCATAAAGTACTTCAACATAAAGTACATATATATATGTGTGTGTGTGTGTGTGTGTATGTTATATGTGTAAAAAAGTGCTAATAATGACATAGTAATACTTGATTGTACTATTTAAGACACCATAAACATGTAGTTAAGTATATCATATTAAGGGAATGTTAACATAATTACAATACATTAAAAATTATTTATTTTATCTATAAAAAAATGTTGGCAATACATTATAAATACATTTTGTATATATTCATTATATTATGCTTATATTTTTAAATAATTAGTAACTGTATTTTCTATGTATGATGAGTATATTTAAATGTGTATGAAGGATGGTTTCAATTGTACAAGTGGTAACTATTATTTATTATATTATATTATTATTATTTAACAGGGAAAGTATGTTAAAAGCACATTTTAGTTCAAATTCATGGTGTCCCAAAATAGTGCAGTTGAGTACATGTAGACTTTCTTAAGATTATCTTAAGAAGTACTAAAGAATAATTTTTAGTATATTAAGTACAAAGTTAGTGTGTGTAAACAGAGCACTTTAAGTACATTATGGAAGTGCACTAAGTGTACTGAAGTAAAGTGTATTTTACTGCACTTTTTTCACCTAGATGCAGTAAATGTTCAGTCAGACATTGATTTTAAATATGAACAAATCCATTTAAAATATGTTAACACAAATTTAAATTAAGATTTTATTACATTTATTATTCACTATTTTTATCATGTTACTTTACTTCCTATTAAATGTATTCAATTTTTTTCATTACTTAATTGTTATTAAATCTATTTATTTATTCACTTGATTTATTCAGTATGTTCATTTCATTATTTATTATACTTCATTTCATTACATTTGCATTAAATGTATTTGTTTACTTCATTTTATAGTTTATTAGTTAACCGTATCAAGTAAAATATATTAATAAAATTTAAAATAAATACTTTAAAAAATAACTAAGTAAAATAAATTATAAAAAATTGAGTAATACATTTAATAAAAACTTAATTAAGTATATTAAATGATGAAGTGAATATATTAAATGAATAAATATATTTAATAAAAATTAAGTAATGAAAAAATAGAATAAAAAGAAATGAACAAATGCAATTTAAGTGAAAATATATAAATAAAATATAAAATTAAGTTTTTATTAAATGCATTTATTGACTAATTTTATAATGTTACTTTAGTTATTTATTTTCTGTTTAATTTAATCTATTTCTCATATTTTTTTTAAATAAATCTATTTATTTATTCACTTAATATGTTCACCTAATTTTTTATTATACTTATTTTTATTATGTTTTATTACATATCTTTATTTACTTTATTTTATAATTTATTTATTAACTGTATTAAGAAAAATGTATTAATCAAAATGAAAATGAATACATTTAAAAAATAAATAAATAAATGTAAAAAATAGATTTAATAAAAACTTAATGAAATTAAGTATAATAAATAATAAAGTGAACATCTTAAATAAATAAATATATTTAATCAATTAAGTAATGAAAAAATAAATATAATGAAAAGAAGTTAATAAATGCATTTAAGTAAAATATATTAATACAAATAAAATTCAGTTTATTAAATTAATTTATTCACTAATTTTATAATGTTATTTATTTTCTCTTCAAATTATTCAATTTATTTTCTATGTAATGTATTCTAGTTTTCATTACTTAATTTTTTTTAAATTGTTTATTCACTTAATATGTTCAATTCATTATTATACTTAATTTTATTAAGTTTTTATTAAATGTGTTTATTTACTTTTTTATAATTGATTTGTTAACTGTATTAATTAAAATATGACTAAATTTTAATAAATACATTAAAGAAAATTAACTAAGTAAAATCAGTTATAAAATGAAGTAAATACATGTAATAAAAACTTAATGAAATTAAGAATAATAAATAATGAAGTGAATATATTAAATGAATAAAATATTCAAAAAAAAGTTAAGTAATGAAAAATAGAATAAAAAGAAATTAACAAATGCATTTAAGTAAAATATATAAATATAAATGAAAATTAATTCATTAAATGCATTTAATTTATTTATTCACTCATTTGTTCACTATTCACTAATTTTATAATGTTACTTTAGTTATTTATTTTCTTTTAAATTGATTCTATTTTTTCATTACTTGATTTTTATTAAATGTATTTATTTATTCACTTAATATGTTTGCTTCATTATTTATTATACTTAATTTCAATGTTTTTATTAAATGTATTATTTACTTCATTTTATAATTTATTTATTCACTGTGTTAAGTGTTAAATGTATTAATATTTAAACAAATACATTTAAAAAATAATTAAGTAAAACAACTGAGTAAAACAAATTATAAATTGAAGTAAATACATTTAACTAAAACCTAATGAAATGAAGAATAATAAATAATGAAGTGAATATATTAAATGCATAAATAGATTTAATAAAATGTAAGTAATGACAAAAAATAAAAGGAAGTGAATAAATGCATTTACGTAAAATAAATGAATACAAATTAAGTTTTTATTAAATGTATTTATTCACTAAGTTTGTAATGTTACTTATTTAGCTATTTATTTTATATTACATTTATTCAATTTATTTTTTTCATTACTTATTTTTTGTTAAATATATTTATTTATTTATTCACTTGATATGTTTACTTCATATGTTTTTTTTAGTATGTTTATTATTTAGCATTAATATGTATTTTATAAGTACTTATAAACTGATAAGCAACTAATTAATAGTGAGAATTGGTCCTTGAAATAAAGTTGAAATATTTTATTTTGTTATTTTATTTTACTTTATTTTATTTTATTTTATTTTAATAATGAATGTTAAATTTAGAAGAGCAAGCTAGATTAATGCAACAATTGTCACTGTAATTAATGACTGTGTGTCTGTAAGATCTTGTGCATCTACTATCTGTAGTGTTATTCATTCAATATGGTTTTGTTATGAAAATGTGTAAGAGATGAAAGACTGAGAACAGACACAGACATCATTTTTCAGTTTGATTGTGTTGTAGCCCATTATTGTCTCATCCGCTATAAATAAATAATAGTTTGTTGAAATCTGTGGATGAAAATAGTTCCACCTGCTGGTCAGAACAGATACTGTACTGCTGACTGAAAGTGAAAACCTCATTTTGAGTTTTAACACATGAAGTGTGTTGTTTGCTCATTTCACAGTGAAACCTGTAGTTCATGTTCATCCTGATAAAAATGTGTTCAGAGGAGAGAAAGTCACTCTCACATGTGACATACAGCAGACAGGAGACTGGCAGTACAGCTGGTATAAAGACGGAAATCATGTTTACAGTGCAGCACAAGACCAGAACTATATAATCTCATCTGTGGATTCATGTCATGATGGTGTGTACAGCTGTAGAGGATCTCAGTATCCACATTACTCAGAGTCCAGTGATGGAGTTAAACTGACAGTATCAGGTGAGTGTGTTCATTTGTTCTTCAACAGAATCACTGTTTGTTTTTCTTAACACTGTATTGTCTGCAGCATTTAACTTATGTTACCACAGTGGTGTTTCTGTTTAGAGACAGAAAAATAAATAAAAAAAAAAGTGACCTAGATTTTATATTCATTTTAGTAAATGAGATTCCATAGAAAATATGTTTTGTCTGCATTAATGTGCACATTGAATCTACATTAGTAATCAGATACTCACAATATATTTTTAGAAGTATTTTAAGATAAATATAAGGTTCAAGCCTCAAAATCTCACATTAACTTCAGCATTTAAAATAGTTTCCACTTGCTTCTATTTTTTTTTTTTTTTTATTCCTGACATTTATCTGTTGTGATTGTTTTTTCCTTTTTACAAATAATTAATGATCTTTAGCAGCAATGTCAAAAGTGAGAGAACCAAAGCCTTAGAAAAACAAACAAATGAATAAATACATGTATGTTTGTTAAACCCTTTAGCACCATTCACTCTTCTCTACATGGGTTTACTATAGTCCACCACAATAAAAATGAATTTAGTGAATTCAGACACTGAGTGTCATTAGTGACAAACACCTGCTGTAACAGAAACTGACTGACTGTTACTAACAACTGACGAACAGCTTTATATGAAGAACACATTCAATCTCTCAACACCAGCGTCACTTACTAACCAGTTTTACTTTTTTTTACTTTTTTTTTCCATATGTATACAGATGTTCTTACTGATAATTAGAAAAGGTTTAGATGATGAGGGTTTTACTAAAATTGATAGTTTCATTTGAAATCACCATGTTTGCTTTAGTTGAACTCTTGACCTTTGACTTAGTCTTAGTTTTCTCTGTCTTTTGTAACACTGTGTGTTTAAAAACACATTATTTGTTGCAAAGGAAGATCAAATCAAAGGTGATCAGGTGGTTTTTGGCTATTAATTATGATTATATCATTAATTCACTGATCTCACTCAAAGTCTATTCAATGATCAAAAGTGTTATTAATACAGTTTTACAACACAAACCCTGTGATACTAAAGCAAGAGATCCAGCAGTGATCTGAAGGACTTTTTAAACACATTGTGCACAAAAATGTTTGAAGCACTGAAAGATTCAGACACACACAGACATTAAGAATCAGTGTATGAATCTCAACAATCATGACAATCAACAAATTCACATAAACAGATCAACTCTGAACATAAAACAAGCTAAAGTCACAACAAAACAACAGCAAAATAAAAGCAAATAATAAGAAAAATACAAAGACAATTCAACTGTATAAATTATTCATGTTGCAGTGCATGCTGGGAGTCATGGATGAGTTTGTATTATGGTGGTTCCCATCATGCACTGCAGCACTGTATCATGATGGTGGCTGAACAAACCTTGGATTTGTTTTGAGTTGCCAAAACCAAACCAACGTGATCTGGTTTTGTTGGTACATGATGCTGATCAACTTTCTCTGTCAACTCAGGTGTTTTCATGAGTTTATGGAGCACATTACAGTGTGACATCAGCAATAAACAACCAATCATGAGCCTTGAAACTGTGATTCACTTCTCACTTTTTTTTTTTTTTATATATTATATATATATATTATTAAACTGAACCTTACATGGCTAGACAGCTAAACCAGCTACATGCTATAGACCCCTTCTTAATACAAGTAAAGCTGGTAATGATGTTTGTGGAGTTTATTTATTCTCTGCTGGGAGTGTAAATAAATAAATAAATAAATAAATAAATAATAATAATGTGTTCTTACTAACAGATGTTCAACACCAATGTTCAATCATCACTTAATTAATTACAATGTAATTATTGAGCAGTGTTCATTTAACACTGAGGCCTTTTTTGTGGATTTTAAATAAAAAAGATACACCATGAAGTGCATTTTAAAAGTGAAATACTGTAAATCGAGTATGCAGTACTGTTAAAATAATAATAATAATAATAATAATAATAATAATAATAATAATAATAATAAATAAATAAATAAATAAATAAAAAGCAAAATCCAGAAAATTTAGTTAAACCTAACAGTCAAATTTACTATGGGAAACTGAGGAATTTCACTCAATTATTAGTCAAAGTCCATTGCACTTATAAGAAAATAATTGTGTGAACTCAATAGAGAATTAATGTTTGAAATTATTGTGTTTGTTTGTTTGTTTGTTGTTTGTTTTGTTTTTGAATATGATGAAGATCTGTTAGTGTTTAATAGTGTTTCACGAGTTCACACTTACATATAATAAACTGAGTAAAGGTTATGCATGTTTGGCGTGCTGTCCGGGGGAGGGCTCCGAGCTCGGTAATCATTCCCGAGCCCGGGGCACTGCCCCTGCC